>NC_134853.1:74441727-74606181 GCF_049852395.1 Peromyscus maniculatus bairdii
TTTGACCCAGTTATTTCTCTGTTAGGATTTGTTCTAAGGACAAAAGTTAAGGATATACATAAAGATCTATCTAAATTCTATCCTTGACCACATTTTGTAGATAAATTGTGAATAACTTAAGAGAAATCCATTAGTAGAGTCTTGAATTATAAAACACTTTATATCAATTCATGGACAGATTAACCATGTTTTAAATTTAAGCAGTTGTACTTTCTATTTATTTATTTTGTTTCTTTTATTGAAAATAGATTCTGTTGTCATACAATATAATCTGATTATAGTTCCTTCTCCCACTACTCCTCCCAGTTCCTCTTCCCCTTCCCTCTGGATCTACTCCCTTTCTGTCTTTCATTAAAAAAAGAACAGGCTTCTAAGAGATAACTAAACATGACAAGATAAAATATAATAAAATAAAACAAAAACCATCACATTGAGACTAGACAAGGCAAGCCAACAGAAGAAAAAGGGCTCCAAGAGCAGGCACAAGAATCACAGACCCACTGCTTCACACACTAAGGAGTCTCATAAAAGTTACTAAGTTGAAAACTATGATTTATATGCAGAGGAACTGGGGAAGAGTCATGTTATACTTGTGTTTTCCTTTTTAAAAAAATATGTATTTATTTATTCATTTATTTATTTATTATGCATACGGTGTTCTGCTTGCATCCCTGTAGGCCCGAAGAGGTCACCAGATTTCATTACAGATGGTTATAAACCATTATGTGGTTGCTGGGAATTGAACTCAGGACTTCTGGAAGAACAGTCAGTGCTCTTAATCTCTGAGCAATCTCTCCAGCTCCATACTTGTACTTTCTACTTCAGTCTCTATGAGCTCATATCAGCCTTGCTAGTGATTCACTGGTCTGTGTTCTCCTGATGTGCTCTATTCCCTCTGGCACTTGCACTCTTTCTGAGTCATCTTCTAGGGGGATCCTTGAGCTCTGAAGAGTGGGAGTTGATGGAGACATCCCATTTAAAGTTATGCTTTTTAAAAGTAATCTTTATTATTATTTATTCTTTGAAATTTTATATATATATATATATATATATATATATATATATACATACAAGGCATCTTCATACCCATCCCCAATTAATTTCCTCTAATTTCCAAGTTTATAATTCAGTGGTTATTTAAAAAATTGTTCTGATTGGTCAATAAATAAAACACTGATTGGCCAGTGTCCAGGCAGGAAGTATAGGGAGACTAACAGAAAGGAGAATTGAGAGAAGAGGAAGGCAGAGGGAGTCACTGCCGCCATGACAAGCAACTTGGGAAGATGCTGGTAAGCCACAGGCCACGTGGCAAGGTATAAATTTATGGAAATGGATTAATTTAAGCTATAAGAACAGTTAGCAAGAAGCCTGCCATGGCCATACAGTTTGTAAGCAAAAAAAAAAAAGTGTGTTTTTAAAATTTAAAGCAAAATGGAAAAAAGGAAGTGCAGAGTGATATGCATGATAGTAAGCTATTTTAGCTCAAACACCATTGTAGAGTCAGAAAGTGTCCATGTGTGCCATGGCAACTGAAACTGTTCCTCTCCCTGTATAGATATTATTTTCAGTTTTGTATGAAGCACTTATCTGGTGTCTCTATTGTTGCTCTCATCTGTGCTAACTACCAACATTGTAGTTCAGTTTCTTGCTCCTTAACATAAAATTGTATGTAGTTTCAATACCTCTTAAGGCTTTTTTTTGTCTTGTAATCTGTAAGTTTTACCTATGTCTTATATTTCTATTTTCACTATAATTTATGTGTTACTTACCCTAAGGACACTTGAATATGAAGAGTATGTTATGATTTAGAGTTTGGAGGCTCTTTGTTCTTCATGTCCTTTTGAATTTGGTCTGTTTTGAGTTTCTTGTAAATGTTGGATCCAAAAGCCTTTTCAAATTCATGTCTAGTTCCTTTGGTAAGACTATAGGAAGTAGTGTGTTCATTCATTGATGGGTCCTGGTGTTAATTTTACATTTTCTGATGCGAAGTTGCTGACAACAAATCTACTAATATTTGGAGTTACACATTGTTTACATTTCATTGATTTCTAAAAAGTTATTAATCAAATACTGTAATCTATAATCTGATCTACTATATGATTTCTAAGCAATCCTATAAAATAACTTATCCACTATGTTGTTGATATGCACTGCTGTTGTCATAAGAAATACAGGACTATTTTTCTTTCTTGCCATTTTTCAAGAGAACTGTACACTGTACCCTTTTAATTCTTTTTATCCTATTTGTCAAAGAAATCAACATCTGTGCTCATGCCAGTGTTTCTGCTGTCACTCTTGTTATCTGAGCTCTTTTTAGATTGCATAGAAAAAAAATCACCCTGAGTGAGCTAACCCAGACCCAGAAAGACAAACATGGTATATATTCACTTATAAACTGATATTAGCTGTAAAGTAAAGGACAATTAGGCTACAATTCACAAACCCAGACAGACTAATAAGAAGGAGGGCTCAATGAGAGACACTTGGACCTTTCTTGGAAGAGAAAATAGAATAGATTTCATGGGTGGACTCAGAGCGGGTGAGGCTGTGAACAGGAGGGATTAGGTGTGGAGGTATGTGGAGGAAGAGAGTACTGGGAGAATGAGTGAAACTGGCATGGACTTTGGTGACCACGTTGAAACCTAGTGCAATGAAAACTCCCAGAAATCTACCATGGTTACTCTAGTGAAGGATATGGAACATTAATTGGTCATCATTTCTAACAAGGCAAGATTTCCAGTGGAGGGATTGGGGCACCAACTCCTACCAGGGTGACCCTAGTGAAGACTCCTTGTACTAGGGTATATGGAGCCTGAGTTGGCCATCATCTCTAACCAGACAAGATTTCCAGTTGAGGGACTGGGACATCAACCCAGCCACAAACTTCAAACTACAATTTGTCCTGCCTGCAAGATGTGCTGGTACAGAACTTGTGGGCGTGGCCAACCAGTGACTGGTCCAGCTTGCAACCTATGCCATGAAAGGGAGCCCACACTTGACTCTTCCTGGAGGGCCAGGAATCAGAGGCTGGATATCTCAGAGACCTTGGCTAAAACCAAACACAACTGGGAAACTAAAACAAACAAAAATCCTAAAAACATCACTGAAATGCTTCCTAATGATATCCTGCTATACTTCTAGACTGGAGCCTCAGATAATTGTCACCAGAGATGCTTCATCCAGAAACTGATGGGAGCAATTGCAGTGGCCCACAGCCAGACATTAGACAGAGTTTGGGAAATCTTGCCGAAGAGGGAAAAGAAGGATTGTAGGAGCCAGAGGGGTCAAGGACACCATAAGAAAATGCCCCACAAAATCAACTAACCAGTGTGCATAAAGTCTCACAGAGACTGAAGAGACAACTAAGGAGCCTGCATGGGGCTGACCTAGGCCCTCTGAACATTTATTACAGTTGTGTACCTTGATGTTCTTGTGGAACACCTAACAATGGGAGTAAGGCTGTCTCTGACTCTTTTGCCTGCTTTTGGGGCCCTTTTTCTCCCACTGGGTTAACTCACTCGGCCTTAAGATGAGGGGATGTAACTAGTGTTATTGCAACTTGATATGCCATGTCTGGTTGATAGCCCTGGGAGGCCTGCTGTTTTCTGGAGGGAAATTGGAAGTGAATCTGGGGGAGAGGGTAGTTGTCCAGGAGGGCCTGAGAGGATCAGAGGGAAGGGGAAACTGTGGTCAGAGAGTAATATATGAGAGAAGAATACATTAAAATAAGAAAAATGAAAAAATAATCTAACAATATTTTTACATATAGATAAAAGGTTGTGACCTATAGAATTCAAAGTCAGTTTTGCTAATTAAAATCCATGGCTTATATTTTATTTCCATGAGTCTTTAAAACATGCTTTTCATTTCCTATGCCAGGAATATTATTTTGAAAAGTCAAGTGACAATGCTGTATTCCTTTTTATCATAGATGCAATTGTCCTAGATTTCCAAAGATTTTTGTTTTTTGTTTTTTCCTTTTCTTCTTTTTAAGCTTGGGCTTTTGTTATGAGTTCATTTTCTGAATTGTTTTCTATTTATTTTGAGCTCTATTCTGACTTCTGAACAATTCTAAGATTTTTCTGTTGTTTCTGCTGTTCATTTATGTTTTGTGGTTTTTTTTAAGGCAAAAAGTGTTTCCTATCACAACATTTTACCATAAAATGTTTTAATGAATGCTTTATAAATGAGTGCTTATGGCTTGGGGTCAGTTTACGCTGCCAGCATTATCATTCAAGAACTTCAAATATCTCAGTACTTAGAGAATATAAAACTAATGACCTGGTGAAAATTCTATGAGCTCTTGGCTATACTGTAGATATTAATGCTGAAGGAACATGTGGAAAGTTTAACAAAAGCACTTCATAATATGAATTAATATATATTTCTGAGATAATATGATACATATTATGCAATTTTAAATATTTTTGTAAGTAAAAACATCCCACAAATTTATTAAGTACAAACCTATCATCCATATCTGTGAAAGTATATATGTTCAAATAGAACAAAATCGCAGTCATTTGATTTTTGTCATTGATAAATGGGATGTGAGGGTATTTCCTTTATTGTCCTGAATTTCTTTATAATTTTTAATCACCTATATTATTTTCTGTAGTTTCTTTATGGATTAAAATACGTTTGTGCAGTAACCATCTTTCCTAACATGGAAAACAGTGACAAAGTTTAGTGCTGTGAACCTATGACATGTGAAATCTATGCTGAACACAGTCTCTTTGAAATGTACTTTGGTTATTAAAGTTGAGTCTTGTTCACATATGAACATTATTAAGTCACTTGTGTTGTTTTTGTTTGTGTGTGTGTGTGTTTCTGCAGACCCACTAGGTACATATTATTCATACTTTTTCATGGCATTATCACCATTTTAGACTGTTTTTGTAATTGTCGCTGTTACTATTACCAGTATTTTCAAGGTTATATAAATAGATATAATTTGAATTTAGGTTGAATTGTTTAAAGTTATGAGAAAATTATTTTTTTTTAACTGAGTTGATTATCCAAAGAAAGTTGTGTATTTTCTACAAGGAAAATTGTAATTTTACAATGGTCTTGGAGTACATACAGTACTATCACTCAATTTTAATTGTTTTTAATGCCCTAATACATTATTGTCTGAAATCCAGGAGAGTAATTTTGGTGCATTAATTTATTCTTGTATGTATTGAATTAATTCTGATACTCTAAAATATAATCACAAGATGTTTATTTTATTATTCAAGATGCAATAAAACAGTGGTTCTCTTAAAATAATCAGAAGTATTGTTTATTGGAACAATTATTGGAAACAGATAAGAATTTTTTTGTTGTTGTTGTTGTTTCAGACAGGGTTTCTCTGTGTAGCTTTGGCTGTCCTGGAACTCACTCTGTGGACCAGAATAGCCTTGAACTCACAGAGATCTACCTGCTTCTGTCTCCTAATTGCTAGGAATAAAGTGTGCACCACCACTGTCCAGCAAGAATGGCTTTTAAAGCTCAATACCAGGCCATGAAATGTGCCTTATTCCAAGTTATTTCCCATAGAGAAAGCGACATAGACAGTATAGATAGAAAATGATGAGTCTTCCATGTCCACTTCATAGAAGATGAAAACCAGTGAGTGCGACAGCTACTTTTCTACTTCACAACAAAAGAAGCAAGAGATAATTTTATGAAGTAATAATAATTAACATGGAAAAAATCATATAAAGGGGCCAGTGAAGTTTGAAATAAATTGAAGGTGATAATGAGATAGCAGATAGCTAATAGGAGTTATAATGGAACTATGCTTTAGCTACATACAGAATCCTTGAGAGCATACAGTATAGAGCCTGATGTAATTGATGGCTAACTTTCATTTAAAAATTTAAGATCTTTCAACAACCTCTGTATATCTAAAGATGGATTCTCTAGTGACATCTCTGCATAAAATATTCAGAGTCTCTGTACTGTTAGACTCAGCTTTTTGTGCTCTGAAAGCAAGACTGTATCTTCCTGGTGGACTTGCAGTGTCTCTTTACCCTGCCAAACTTGAGCTCACAGAATGTAGTCTTTAATTCTCCCCATAAACCATTTTCTAAGAAAGAATAATAGAGATTTGCCTAACCCCACAACACAACATTTATTTCCTTTTTATCCCTAGCTTTTGACTAGAACTAGTAAAAACACCTGTAACATAGAAACCTCCAGTTCCCTAGCAAATCAACTACTGTCTTCCTCAGTTGTTTTCTGGCAGCCGTACTTTGAGATCCTCATTATCCAGAACCCATTTGCATATTGATTGCAATTAACTAGATGTGCCCATAAAATTCAAAATAAAATAAAATGGATTAAATTTCTACACAAAATTTAGCTGTAAGTAGACGTTCCACATCTTGAATAAACAATCTGAAATTATATGAATATTTGCATGTATTAATTCAGAAAATAGTAAAATTCAACTTAATTCGGATAACTTAAAATAAAATTATCCTATATATATTTTCCTAATAGACATGATAGTTTTGTATTTTACCTTTAGGTCTATGATGCATTCTTTCTTTGCTTAAGTTTAAATGACAATTACAAATTGTATGGACTCCCCTTGTATAATAGCTCAGCTGAGGTTGCACCATCATATAGGTTCTTGCCATGGGAACATACAATCTATTCTCAGCATTTTTCAAAATAGAACATATACTTTTAAACTATCTCTATTTTACTATTTTTTTTGTGACATATATATGATCTACTTATAGATGACCTTAGATTTAGTGATGACTTTTAGACACACTTTTAGACGCAATACCTGCCTTTGGAATTACCCATAATGAGGATTTGATTAAGCTATATTTAATTAAAATCAAAATTTTCTGATCTGAAAAAGTACTGTCAAAAGAACAAAAAAAAAGCAATAACAACAACAAAACTTGAAGAAAGTATTTTGAAGACATATCTGATGAAGAATTTTATCCAAAATATACAAAAGATTTTTAAGGGTATACAATAAGGAATGAGCAACAAAATAAAGAATAGGCCAAAATACTTATATTCATGTCACCGAAATCATACACAAATCTTAAGTAAGTATATGAAAAGATGCTCCATAACATATATCACCAGGGATATACAAGGAGATACCATACCATACCTACTGGAACATACAAAATTTAGGATATTGACAGGACCAGTTGCCAGCAAGGCTTTGGAGTCATAGGAACTGTAATGTGTTGTCTGTAGTTGAACACTACATTTTCCTTAAAGAAATTGAAAATGTATGTTCACATTAAAACCCATTTGTAAGCACTGATAGTAGCTTTGCTCAGTATTGGTCAGATGTGGTAGCAATGAAGCCCTTTAATGGGTAACTGAACTCATAAATTAGGGCATTTAGACAATGGAATAATGTACAACACTAAAAGCTAAACAACCAAGCTATGACACAAATGAAGTAAACATATGCATATTCTAAGAGAAAGAAGTCAATCTGAAGAGTATGTGCTGTAATATCACAACTGGGAGACACTGTGGGAAAGGGAAACCTTAGGTGCCAGTAATTGGTCAGTTATTGCCAAGCCTTTTGGAGAAATAGCAATGAGGAAGCAAAGTGAAGAGGATTCCTGAGGTGATGAAACTGGTATGTACTGAACTAAAATAATAAATACATTCCATTATATTCTTGTTCAAAGTGTATTTGTAATGATTGGTTTTAACGTCAATGTGCCACAAATTAGAATCAATTTAGTAGGGAGCCTTAATTGAAAAATTGTTTTAATTGCCTTAATTGATGTGGGATAACTTACCCCAAATGTAGGCAGCTTCGAATAGCAACCCAGATAAAAGGGGTCATGGCAGAAAAGGATTATTCATCTTTTGCTTGCTCCCAAGTTAATTTGCTCTGTTCCTGCTGCTGCTGACTTCTTTGGCTGATATCACAAGTGGTATTTCCAGGCTTCCATCCTTGACTGAGCACCAACCTCTCTCCAGGAACCCTCTATGTTTTCAGAACAAGATTAGGGAATTCTGAAATAGCCAGCTCTGTGGACTGAGAAGTTACTGAGTACTTGTCCTCTCCAGTGTGAGAGAGCCACAGTGAGACTATTCTAAATGCTGAAGCACCAAGCCTCCAAGCCTGAGCACCTATGAAATCCTTAGTCTCTTGACCCAGCTGTTCTTTCTGTCAATGAAAACTGATATAATAAATTATGTGCAATTACACACACACACACACACACACACACACACACACACACACACACACCTGCCTATCCATTCTTTTTCCTCTAGAGAATGCTAATAGAGAGTATCACCAAGATACTAATAGGCTTTGTGTGATAACGATTCAGCAATGTAAACTCACCAATTATAATATATGTACCTCTGCAGTGAGAAATATGGTAACAAGGGAGGCTTTCTGTGTATGAACAGTGAGGAGTAGCCAGAATATCTCAACTCATCCCTCTGAGTTTTATGGTGTACCTATAACTAGTCTAAAATTAAAGCCTATTAAGATATGCAAATTAAATATAGCAAATAATAAGATGAATCCATAGGTCTGAAGATATGCTGGTGAACTAAACTCTTTTAAGTAATTGAATTTTCCTAAAAGCGTTCTGTAGCATGTACTTTGATAATTTTATACTGGAGAAAGAGGTCTACATGCTTCGGGATTACCAGCTGTCAACCTTAATGTGCTTTAATATGTTAAAAACTATAAATACCTTATGTTCCACCAGTTATAATAGGACCCTGTAAAGTGTTAGGGAATGGACAGAGTTTTGTTCCAAATTTTCTCACTCAGCTGTGTTGCACCATAAATTATACCATGTTTATCTCTCTATTTTCTCATGTTTCTTTATTTACTTTTATTTTACTTTATCTTATGGGGATTATAATGTAATTGGCATTTTCCCCATCTCTTCCTCTCCTCCAAATGCTGTCATATATTCCTCCTGAGTCTCCTTGCAATTCTGCTTTTTTTTAAAAAAAAACTAATGGTTATTTCATTCACATAAAATATGTATATACATATATATTCCTAAATATTATGTATTCAGTCTATGTAATGTTACTTGTGTGTATGTTTTCAAGGCTGACTGTTTGCGCTGTGTAACCCTTTGGAATGCTTTAAGACATGCTCTAAAAGAGGGAAATCATGCGTGGTACTGGAGACCTAGCTAACTACTTAGTGCTAATGAAGTCATGGCTATTAGAGGAGAACCTACTACCACTAATTTTAAACCAGTATACTCCATAACAACACTCTATAAATATTTGTTCTTATACCCACAGACAAGTGTCGTCTTCACCCCATCAAGAAAACTTCTTTTTGAAACAGATAGAGGCCATTACAGAAAACCACAACCAATCAAAATGTAGAGCTGTGCAGACCAGTCCCAATGGATACATCTACCAAACACATACCTTTGGCTCAGGGACATTACTGAAGAGGGATCACAAGACTGTAAGAGTCTTGACATGCTCTTCTTTATCTTATCCAAGTCACTTTTGATAGGTCCCACCTCCTACTAACCTTAATATATGAATCAGGGTTGTGTTTTCAGGATTCCAGTTTCATACTTCAGGGAGATTATGTCTCTTTGTACCACATCTTCATTTTTTAAAGTATATATTAAAAATAGATTTACTTAAGAACACAATCATGAAGTCTACTCTTACTAGTTAATGGAGTACCACTTATATTACAGCATTATTATCTTTATTCATCAATGTTTTATGAAGTAGTAATGTTAACTTCCTTGATAGACAAACTCTTTTCATCTCCTCAGTAACAAGAGACAACTTTCAAATTCTAGTCTTTTTCTTTATATATAGGCTCTACATCTCATGTCCAGTGTATAATAGCATATGCCATTATGAGAAGTATTGGTGTAGACATTCAGGTTCATCTCAACTTGTTTTCTTTTCTGTAATGTTGGAACACCAAGCATTGGTATTGTGACTGTTCTCTAATACTATTACTTAAGAGATCTCAGACATTTTAAAATCCAAGTTTGATAATTATTCCTGGCAGTTTGGTTGAAGAATTTAAAAATGTCAAATAAAATTTTTTTTATGAAACTGTCAATCTGTTACTTGTTGACAAGTAGAAGTGGCTGTGTGAGTACCACACAGATGCCCTTAATCTTCTGAGCACTGGCTGAGTTTCCTCCCTATATTGTGATTGCCATACCTCTCCTCTGTAGGATCCTTCAGCTCTTGGCAGTATCTGCCTGCAAGCTGCTCTTTTTCGCATGCAGCCAGGAGAAGAAGGGGTTTTGATCAGGTCCAGGCAATTATGGAAGCCTTCCTATCATTTGTGTTCTTGTGACTGTGTAATCTAAATATACTGGAAAAGTTTGTGGCAAACAGGGATGCTATGGGACTTTTGTCAATCACATAATATGATCCCTAGAGTCTCAGAAGTCGTTCATTTTCTGTGGGCCACACAATCTTCATTACAGTATAGATGAACATTTGGAACAGTTCAAAGACTGATCCCTAATTGTTGTGCAGCAAGTAACTATTTGAGTTAATTTTATCTTCATGGCATCTGGGTTGCTAATGCACTTAACATTAAAATTGGATACATGCAAGGAAGTTTGAAAAGGTTCCAGGGAATGACGCAAGTAAGAACCACTTCTCATGACACCTTCTTCCATTATTTTAGTTGCATCTCTCTCAATCTACATATCAGGGGGATTCTCTACCATGTATTATTGGTGGGGAAAAAGGTACATGTACATGGCTTGAATGCTTTGAAGGCACCTACAAGTAAAAGGCTGCTTCCTTTACATTCATGCTCTAGGACGTTCTCATCCCTGAGAATTCCCAGTAAGTACATGTTTAGGTGTGCTGTTAGCCATATCAGAGGAGCAGCAGATGGCAGTTGACTTCAGGGTGTCAACTCACCAGGAGGCAAATCCCTGATGGGTGAATCTCTGATAGGGAAGGCTTTGAGACCATGGACTCCAGAATGTCTTTTGCTTCTGCTCTGCCTTTGCATGTTTGCCACTGCCATCTTACTTTGGTATCTGGTGTGAATGGGTGTGGGGAGATCCCCATTGCCTGTAAACTAGTGTGTTTATCTCATGGAAATATCCCATGCTACTGGGCATTTACCTGTGAATTATTATGAAGATAATTTCTTCCTACGCTGTACTGTCTAATTGATAATAATAATGTTATTTTAAATAGAGTTTTGATAACAAAAAATAAAACAAGGAAGTGTCACACAGATAAAACACATGGGTTTCTATTGAAAAGCCACATAGACTGTGGCTTAGTTTAGTGATTAAGAAAAACGATTGACTCCCAGCAGCCCAGCTAGTTTAAATTCTTTTCATCTTAACATTGAGAGATGTGTTCACAGGTTTCGGGGTCCATCATAGCTGAAACAAAGCTTTGAAAATAACTTAAGGTTAGACGAGATGCTGTTGTTAAATACCGTTGAGATAAAAAACCCAAGAAGACAATCTAAAGTTTTAGAAAGGCACATAGTTGTGTGAGGAACTTGTTAGGGTCAGGGAACAAGAACAAAGCAGCCTAGTTATCACTAGCTGACATGCCTTTCTTGTTAGGATTGGTTGATGACCAAAGGTGATGATTAATTCCTTATGCTCATTTTGCTCTTTATCTCCTGATATAATTTTTTTTTTTATGAGTATGCACCCTAAAGTTTCAAAGTAGAGCTGACTGATTCTTTTTCATGTATAAAAGTTTAGATTTGTGATTCCTTTAATAGTCCTTATAAGATTACCTTTCAAGATAAGTAATAAAATGATTGGTCCTTTCTTTGTAACTGCAAAACACAGCCTGTCAGTAAAAAAAAAAAAAAATTGCTTGTTTATACATGGTTAATCTATAACAAGTTCCGTGAGTATGAAAGTATGTGGGTTCTTAGGACAATTTGTTTTTCACCTATAATACATAAAATGTTTACTCAGTAAGGGATATAGAAAACATGCTGTTTTTTACTTGTATTCACTGTGATCCTTCACTTGAAAAAACGGAATCTGACCACATTGTAATTGTTAGATTGCCTGAAAGATTTTGCTAGGGTATATAAGCTATAAAGGAAAGAATAAACATAAAGTTAAAATAACTTAGAAGGAAAACATCAAGAATGAGAGAGTTAGAAGTAAAACACCAAGAATGAGAGAAAAAAATCACCAGGAAAATAAAAAAACAGAGAATGCAAAAGAAAACTAAGGAAAAATTCTAAAGGAAACCATCAAGACAGTGTGTGTCTTTTCCCTACCCCCCTCAGATAAACAAGTCGGCAAGCAGCGACTCAGTGGATTCCCTTTGAACCCTGCGCTACTGGAGGCTGGTCCTCCAGGCAATGAAATAGGTCTAACATTTGGTCATGGAAAACATTGAAAGAAGTGTGCATAGATGTACATCATGTACTACTGTCAGTGATTTGAGTGAATGGTGACAGCTTGGAAAAGGCAATGTGGAAATACCAAAGGAAAACTGCAGCTCGACTTTTCCTAATCTACTTTTTGCTGCTGCTATAAGAAAATATCCATGACAGAGCAGTATAAAATAATAGAAGTTTATTTTGTTCATAGTACAATATGATATGTTCAAGGGAATGGTATTGTTATGTAATTGACATATAATGAAACCTTCTTGGTGTACCATAATGTAGAGGAAATTGTGTGGACAGACAGTACGCATTCTGTCTCAAGTTCCTATCCTTTTAAAGTTCCTAATTTTTTTCCTCAATACTTGACATGCTCATCTTTATCTTCTTCAAGCCACTCTAGATAGGTCCAACCTCCTACTAATATTAATATATGAATTAGAGTTATGTTTTTAGGACACCAGTTTTGGGGAACATGTTCAATCCACAGCATATTTCTCAAATTTGGTTTTCTTTTGTCCTACATAAATGTCACCAGAGGTACTTTTTTTAAATGAAAGAGAATCTTAACTAGATTAAGTATCATCAGTTTGAAAAGATATATGCCATTTGAACTGGAAGTAGTTCTGAAGGCATCACTCTTACACCTCTACAGACTAACAAGATTGGCATAATGTTTTCTAAACACTATCTCTCACTAAAGGTAAACTAAAATTTTGGCATTCACTACCATGGAATTTATTAATTTGACTATGTGATCCATTAAAAGAAACTAGATCAGGTTGTCGAAGACTTAATTGTTGCATAAGCTAAGAGATAATGTTGAGTTAGAGATGCTAGCCTAAAAGGTTCACTACATATCTTAGAACAATGAATGACCAGTTAATTGTCATAAATCACAACAGAAGACTATAAGGTAAATATATGTATCTGCTTTAAATAAAATATTTCATAATACATTTGAATATTTTTCTTTTTTTTCAATAAATATTTTATTAAGAGATTTTCTATTCATTTTACATACCATCTACAGATTTCCCTGTCCTCCCTCATCCCACCCCCCAGTCCTCCCCCCAATCCATCCCTCATTCTCAGCTCCTCCAAGGCAAGGTATCCCATGGGGAATCAGCAGAGCCTGGTACATTCAGCTGAGGCAGCTCCAAACTCCTCCTTCCTGCACCAAGGCTGTAGAAAGTGTCTCACCATAGGCACTAGGTTCCAAAAAGCCTGCTCATGGACTAGGCATAGGTCCCAATCCCACTGCCTGGGGGCCCCCTATACAGTTCAAGTTAAACAACTGTCTTGCTTATCCAGAGGGCCCAGTCCAGCACCATGAGGGCTCCTCAGCTATTGGTCCACAATTCATGCGTTTCCAGTAGTTTGGGTAGTTGTCACTGTACTTTTTCTAGTCAGCCAGGCAGTGGTGGTGCATGCCTTTAATCCCAGCACTCGGGAGGCAGAGCCTAGCAGATCTCTGTGAGTTCGAGGCCAGCCTGTTCTACAGAGTGAGTTCCAGGACATGCACCAAAACTACACAGAGAAACCTGTTTCAAAAATCAAATAAATAAATAAATAAACAAAAAAAAATAAATATTTTTCTTAACTGCTTCAACATCTTTGTGTTTGATGGTCCTCATAAAAGACACAGTAAGGTTTTACAAAATTAAAAATTGACAATATAGTTGTAGTGGGTAGCCATTCCAGCTTGAATCTGGAAGTTCCAACCCCCATTGAGACTCTGGCAACTCTCACGCCTACGAGGTGGGGCCAGCGGAGGTGCCTGGAGACCCTAGAGCTGGATGGGCAAGCGTGGTGCGGGGACCCTGAATGGTGGAGATGGACCAAGCAGAGACCGCTGGATTGCGATACACCTTCCCCACCTTCCCCAGACCCTGCAACCTACCTTTCCCTTTTTGTAAGTTGCCCACTAAATAAAACAAATCTTCCTTTTAACTAAAACAAAAAAACAAACAAACAAAAAAAACAAAACAACAACAACAAAAAAACAAATGCAAGGTATAGATTTATAGAAGTGGGTTAATTTAAGATATAAGAACAGTTAGCAAGAAGCCTGCCAGGGCCATACAGTTTATAAGTAATATATACATCTGAGTGATTATTTTATACGTGGATTTTGGGACTGCGGGGCTTGGTGGAACCTGGAGAGAAGCTCTCCAGCAACAATAGCTGTCAATTTGGTCTCTTTATTCTTCTGTATCATTGCTTACAAAAGGGGTTGTAGAATTATTTTTAATCATCAAATAGAAATGTGATTTCAGATTACATAATGAAGATGAGGAAGACTATTTCTAAAATGTAAGCAACTCACTGAGACAACTTTTACTATCTACTTGACCAGTTATCCTCATCCAAAGAAAACTATAGCAAGATGTCGGAGAGATTAAGAATTCCATAGAATGGTTGTCTAGATTATAGGACTTTAGGTGATATCTTCTGCCGGATTCTAGCCTTATGCCACTGTGGGATTTATTTTAATTTTCTTACATTTCTTCTGTCTAGCCCTATGTCCTGATATATGGCCAGTTTTAGAGTATGTTCCATAGACCACGGAGAAGGATGTACATTTTGGGGTGAGTTCAATATTCTTTATATGTCTGTTAAGTTCTTTTGGTCTATAGTGTCATTTGACTCACTCTGTCGATATTTATTTTTTACCTGGATGTCCCATCTATTGATGGTAGTATGATAGTAAAATCACAAATCATTTTTCTTAGGTTTAACTTGTCATTTTACATCTAGTAGTGTTTGTTTTCTGAAATTAAGTGTACTTGTGTTCAGTGAGTATATGTTTAGAATGGTAATGTTTTTTTGATTGGTTGAATTTCTATATCATGTGAAGTAGTTTTTTTCTCTTCTTACATGTGTTAGTTTGAATTCTGCTTTTTCAGATATCAGCATAGACTCCTGCTAGATTCCTTGTTCTATTTGCTTTCAATATCTTTATCTATCTTTTCACTCTAAGGTAGTGCCTACTTTGATGATGAGATATATTTCTTATAGATGTTAAAAAAGATGGATCTAGTTTTTTTAATCTAATTTGCTAGTATGTGTCTATTGAATGGGGAAATGAAACCATGGTTATAATTAAAAGGTATGTATTTTGTTGAATTTTTAGTGTTTGATATTTTCTCATTCTCTTTTGCTTAACAAACTACCCTACTAACATTTATTTTTTCCCTCTAGCCTATTGGGTATATTTATTTTTATCATCAGTCAGAAGACTTTAATATTCTTTATAGTAATCTTTGTAGGGCTGGCTTAGTAGTCACAAGCTCCTTAACCCCATTTTTATCATGGAAAGTTTTTCTTTCTCCTTTAATTATGATGTGTAGTTTTGTCAGGATAATAGTCTTGGTTTGTGTCTTTGAAAGTACATTGCTCCAGGCTCTGACTTTCCAGATTTCCATTGAGAAATCTGTTGTTATTCTGACGAGTTTGCCTTTGTATGTGATTTTTAAAAATTTTTATTTTATTTTTTTACTCTCTCAAAACCCTTGTCCTGTATATTTATTGTTTTAACCACACCATGGTGTGGGGTGTTTCTTTTCTGGTCCTGTTTTTTTGTTACACATGTATTTATTTTCTGTAGTATTTGTGTCTAGATGAATACATTTCCCCCAGATTTGAGAATTTTCATCTACTATTATATTTTAAATAAAATATTTTATTGAAAATGCCCTTGGTATGGGATTATTTTGTTTTCATGCCCATAATTTAAAAACTTTGTTTTTTTTTATTAGTGCCCCATAGATCTTATATGTTTCATTCATGTATTTAAAATTGTTGTTGATTTTTACTGGGTGGAAGAAGTGCATATTTGCAATTAATTTATGTTTCATATCTGACTCTAGATGCAGAAATTAAATATTTGCTTTATATTTATATTATATGTTTCCTTGCTCCCAAATTCTCCTTATTTTCTTATATAATGAACATTGTTAGCAGCTAACATTTTTTAATTTATGTAGGAATTACATTATATAATTTTCAGGGAAAATTTGTTTCGTTTTCAGGGAAAATCTGGGCTGGGCTCTCAAAAATGTCAGTGTGTTTATGCAGTTCATGTAACTGTCATAGAACTTCCTGATCACTATACTAATACCCATCATGATATTCTAATGTCTAAGAGATTTTATCCTTTGAATATTTTCCAATTGGGGTATATAAACTATGTACTCTGCTTTATGTTTTTGATTGGTTAACATAAACTTATTTCATTTATATGCATATCATAAAAGGAGAGTTAATGTTTTCCAGATCTTTTACTTAACTTTAATATTTTAACAGAATGTCAAAAGTTTAGACACACATTTCTTGGAGAAGAAGCAGTACTCTTTTACTTCTCACTCCTCTGCCCCTTCCCCACTCATCTTCTTACACAGATGATCACCCTCCTTTCTCTTATCTTTTTGACAGTTCACTTTTTTATATAGAAGAAAGCAGCATCATTTGGAGTCTTATGGCTCAGCATGTTAAAGTGTTTATAACCGAAGTTGCATGACATGAAGTTCCATTCCTGGAACCCAAGTAAAAATGGAAGAACACGATTTACTTCATAAGGGTCCCCTCTAACTGCCATATGCACTTCATGGGATATACCCTCCACCACATGCATCCTGCATACAAACACATAATACTAAAAGAATTAAATCAAAAGTAACATTATTTATCACTTTTGAGACCTGTGCTGCATGAGTATTTCCATCTTCTTAAAATAGTACTCTCCAGGTGTGAATTTTTTTCCTCCCCAGACACTATCTTCTGTCTTTCTTGATTCTTTTCTGCATGCTCATTTTCACATCTCTTCAACTCGCATGAGATGTGCTTGGATATTTCCTGTAACTTTTGGAGGAAAGTGTAATTTTTCTTAACAATTTATTTGATTCAAAGTACTAACATATGTTACATTGTGGAATTTTTCTTGAATTCTTGAAAAAGATATGCTGTGTTATGAGAAATATTTTAAACCTTCCAGAGAGTTTATGATTATAAATGTTCAAACTTAATAACTATATTTATTTTATATTGGGTTATTTGTTTCCAAAATTAAGACAACAGCCTCCTTATAATCTTTTTTCCATTCTTTATATTATTTTGAGAAATAAACAAGTTATCTGTCACTTGAAAGATTTTTGAATTTGAGATGGAAATGTAGATGCAAAAAAAAGACAATACTACATGGTTATCTCTAATATATAGTTCCTAATTTCCAGTTATTATATCTTTGTATTAATGGAGGAATGATTATGAATATAGGTCATGAAACAAAAGAGGGAATCATGGGGCTTAACACTGATTTTAAGAGAAGGGTGTTGGAGACCAATAGAACATGTGTGATATGAAAGTGGAAAGTTGAATGGGAGAGAGTCCAGCTGAGGAAGAGAGAAAGGGACATGAGGAGAGGAGCCAGAGATGAGGCCAGCTCAAATAAAGTCCGTTTAAGAGGCCATAAAGAACCACATTATTTTGCTTGATAAGTAATAATAATAACCCCAAATAAAAAGAATCAGAAAACAATTCACACTTTCCATTTATTCTTGAAGTAAATAAAATTCCATATAGAACTATATATTTTATCTGATAATGAACTTACAAGATTATAGTTCAAGGTTATCAAGTACTAAGTGAAACAGTGCTCTCATCTTCCCTTCCTCCCTCATTGTGGCATCACTGTTTCTACATCAGCATTCTTGTTCAAATTTTATTCATTGTATATGACTTTTAAAATAACAACACCTAATGTGTATTTTTTGTTTCATTAATTTTTGTTATTTTCATTGTCTTCTACCTTTCTTTTCCATGAGGGCTTTTCGTTGTTCTTTCTCTAACCTTTTGAGAGAATAACTCATTCATTTTTAATATTGTTTCTACTACTGGAATATATTGATTTGCCTTAACTAGTTATTTTTCTTGAATCCTTATCATGTGTGTTGATTTTACTGTTACTGCTCTTTCTTCTGACACTTGACTTCATCAAGTGTGTGTGCATAGGTACATGTGGATATTTGATTTTCCAATGCATGTTTTGGCTTTCCAATAATTTGATTAATTAATTTGTATTTTTATTACATTGCGATTAAAGAAAATGTACATATCAGTTCCCAATTACTCATTTGTTGCTTTTTTTATTTGATGATTTTTTTCATTGTAGTACTAGATTACATTAAAAATTCCTGTTTGTGGGGAGTGATGTGTTTGCCAGTATAATTTGTCATGCACTGATTACTCAAACATATTATGGATATAAAGAAAGGAGCACAGTACAATCTGTCTAAAACAGAGCTTAAGTTCAGAGTAGGAGATTTTTACATATTATTGATAACCTAGTATATTCTAATGCTTAACATTTTGCCTAATCAAATTCCTTTTAAAAGTACCTCAAAGATCAGTGTTGTTATTTTCAGAAATAATTGTCCCATGGTCATGGCTACAGTGGATAGAGAAACCGATGATCATGTGAGAAATGTTTAGAATTAACACAACACCTAGTCCATGTCTGTTGACACTCTAAAGCACTATTTCCTATCTGATTCTATTGACTATCACATAAATTTGGTCCTCTGACTCTTAGCTCAACATAATATATTGCTTTCTTTGTTAATTTTCACACAATTAAAAGCACATGGAATAAAAGTATAACCTAGGAAATTAAAAATAATACCATTGTTGTATGGCTACTAAACTCTTGTTTCTAATAGATAGATAAGCACAGAGGAGTAACTCTCAAATGATGAGACTCAGATTTGGAGAAAATAGAAAATTAGGAGAAATTAACCTGTATTTTGAAATTAACTTTTTAGTTAAATATATTGGATGAAATTTGATAGCAGGTCTTTCTTTGAGTTGCCAGCTCCTGAATAATGACATGGAGACTTCTTATTAAGTATGAAAGCTTGAGCTTAGCTTAGGTTTATTCTCAATTACCTCTTAAAACTTAAATTATATTAGTCTACATTTTGCCATGTGGCTTATTACTTCTGATCAGTATTGTATGTCTGCTTCCTCTGTGTCTGTCTAGCAAGTCTCTCCCACCAGATTCCTTTACAGAGTTCCTATCTCTGCCCAGAAGTCCTTCCTATTCTCTCCTTCCCAGCTATTGACTGTTTACCTCTTTATTCATCCAATCAGAAGGTGCCTTAGGCAGGTGAGATAAAATAGAGACACATTTTCACACAGTGCAATAAAATATTCTGCAACAAAATGTCACAGAAATAGCTTATAAATTCTTTGAAAACAATAACTCATATGATAATTTTGTCTATAATAAATATAGACAAAAATATGGATCAGTAAAACTACATAAAATCATTAATGTTATTTCATAATTTTAACTATGCTTTTATTTTGTAGTGATTGTATGCATTTAAAAACAGAAAAACTTTAAAAAAATATAGGCTACATTGTACATCAAGGAAAATATGTTAAATTGGTTTTGATGTTTATTTGTCTCTCTGTCATAGTCCTCTGTGCTCTGCTAAGGAAATAGTCTCCTTTCTCTAGGCTTGTGTCTGTATTTTCAAACAGTCCACACAACACAAAATGGAAAGCATCTAGTCATCCTTGGTTATTGATCAATTAATATTCTATAAAGAAACATTTTTTAGAACTTTCCTTATGGTCCTCTTTCTCATCATTTAGATATCCATGTATTGTCGAGGAATTAGTTTCTTATTCTTGACTCAAGTAGGAGTCAATGAAAGTACTGCTGCTCCTGGCCAATTTCTATCTGCATAACGTAGTGTTATACTATGATGCCTTCCAGGGAAATGTGATGTTGTTACTGGGTATTTTAATGAGGTCTGTAAGTCAAGTCTGAGCTATGACAACTTGAGTTCCATCATGTGAGCATCTGTGATCTCTGACCCCAAAGCTGGTGTGTGAAACTACACTAGGAAATCTAGTGACCCCTGGGTCCCCCCAGTATAGCTACATCTGTTGGCTGTATTCATATTTGATTGCACTGGGAGAAACATGTCATTACAGGATTTTCTTTTTATATTTGACATAGATTTTTTTGCATTCTATTGTTCCTCATCATGAAAATTTTAATTAACTACAATGAAATATCAGAATATATATACATATTTAAAACAATTGTCTAAGTGTCTGACCAGAAATTACTTGTTTGTTTATTTCAGCTTTTGACGATTTTACATAAATAGGGAAAGCGAACTCAAATTCACCATGTCAAAAATCTGAGCACACTATATACCCCAAGTCATCAATAGTATTAGTCAAGTCAGAGGCATGAATGACCTTTTTCTTAACTCACGCTACAAACTAATGCCTATATTCCTTACTAGAATGTAATATCCACAGAACAAAGGCTAAATCAGAGTTGCTTGGTGATATGCAGATTTCTGGTTATCTGTTCTACAATTATAGAATATTAATAAACAGACTTCAGAGCTGGATATGCTTATATCATTTACTGGCTCTGAGATTTATCAATCATATAAATTGATACTTCCTATTCATTTGTTGATATCTAAAATAGATAATCATCTATTCATAAATATCTAGTGACAAATTAAGTAACACACAGTAAGTATGTGGTTCCTGGTGAGCACTCAATACATCTTGGACATTATATGGAAAAAAAATTACAAAAGTAATGGGACTCTGTGTTACATTGTTTCTTTCGTGTGTATTCAAAATGTTACTATGTACACTAAGAAAATCTTGAATTGATATAGATTATTTTCAGTGAAAGCATAATATATTAGTGATTAAATTTATTGGTATTTTATTTTAATGATATTGGGAGTTAAACCTAGGGTTTCATACATGCTGGACAAATGCTCTATCAGTAACACACTCAGCAATTGTATTTTTTCAAACAGGGTTGCTTTATGCTGTTCATGTACACATTTTTTTTGCATGTTTATGTGTGTGATATAAACATGTATGCATGTAAGTATGCATGTTTGCATGCCTATGGGTACACATGTGGATGTGGATTGCATCAACATGTGTGCGTCTCTGTGTTGAAGTCAGAGATTGATGTGTTGCATCTACTTTGATTGTCAACCATTTTACATAGTGAGTCAGAGTCAATAACTTGAACACAGACATTACTGATTTATCTACTTTAACTAACAAGCTTGCTCTGGGGACCCCTTGTCTCCATCTGCCAACCACAGGGATTATATGTGGCCTACCATGCCCACACAGCATTTACATTGGTGCTAAGGATTTGAACTCTGGTTCTTAAGCTTGTGTGGCAAATGCTTTACCAACTGATCCATGTCCCCAACCTATATCTGTGAACTTTTGATCTTATGCCTTTGCCTCTGTCTCTTGAGGTTTGAGATTATAGAGTTAGATCAGAAATCTGGCTAAGAATTCCCCATTTAGCCACTGGAAGGAAAGATGCCTATGTACTAGCATGGAAAGCTGGTTGTAAATATGTGTGTCCTTTTAAATACTTTACCTTAAGATGGCATTTCATCTTAGATATTATATTGCCTCATTGAAGAATAAAACACTCATGTCTTTGCTGTCAGTATAAAACAATGTGAGCACAATATTTATTAATATACTAAGGTAAAATACATTAACTGTATGGAGATAGTATTTATCTAAGACAGAACTTACCTTAGAATCCTGGGTCACATTGAATGTAAGATGATTCACAAATCATTACTCAACTGTGTTTGGATCAAATTGTACCCAATTCTATATCACATTTCATGCTGATATTACATTAACTTCCATGTGATTATAAGGAATTCAAGACACTTTCAAGAAGTTATCTAAAGTAAGTAAATAGGGAGCCAAATAGTTAACTTGAAAAACCTTCTACAGCACATGACAAGATCTGTCCTATTTAGAATCAGTTGGCATCTTAGCTACCTGATCTATCTCATGTCAGTTTGCCCACATTTAAAATTGGTATTAATATAAAACCTTTAAAGAGATTTAAGTATATGTCTAAATTATGAATATTTACAAATACATGTAGGGATGTTTATCTGCAGTGGAATTGTTTTCCATTTAATGTATGAATAAAATTTTTTAAAAACATACTTATTATAAGTTCTATCTAAAATATGAGATAAAATGAACTGACTTCAGCTCTTACATATGAGATTAAACCCTGAAGAACTGGAGTAGTGAAATACAGAATCTGTGAATAAGACAAAAAATATACAAACATTTTTACACCATGCAACATTCAAGAAACCAAGTAGCATAAGGTAGCATAAGGTATATATTGACTCTGCCTTTTTTGAAATTCTTTTAAATTATTGGAAAGGAACAAGCTCACTCAAATGAAGATTTCAAAAAAGATAATTTGCGTGCAGAAATTGTTGAAAACACTTGGTAAATATTGAAAGTAATTACTGATAGGTCAGTGTGGAGGAAGTCATCGACAAATTATAATGAAGATGACACGGGAAAATGTCATCTTCATGAACTCAGGACACTTTAAATGCAGAATGGAGATTAATTATGAGCTGGAAATTCCTGATTAACTCTGCTTTTGCTTAAGCATGATAATTCACTCACACAAACAGGTAGAACCATTGAGACGGTGATATCTAATCTATACACACGAACTGAAGCTGTATTTTCTAAATAAATCAATAAACAATGTGGAAGAAACAATGTGGAAGCAGCGTGAGATACAGAGGAGAGATCTGAATCAATGTCATTCATCTCTTTGCTTCCTGATTAACCCATATATGAGAAGGCACATGCACTTCAGTTCTGAGCTGTTCCTGCAGCCAGGCCTTCCCTGCCATGATGGTCTGTACTCTTAAATCATAGGCCCATATAACTCTTCCTTTTCTCAGGGGTTTTGCGTGTGTGTGTATGTGTGTGTGTGTGTGTGTGTGTGTGTGTGTGTGTGTGTGTGTGGTATTTGGTCATAGTATCATTAAAAGGTGCCGGATACATGTACCTAGAAGAACAATGGCTAATCAAGCCAAAAATCTGCTATCTCAAAATATATAACTCAAAGAAGGCCTATTATAGGAGATCAGGCAGTATCATAGATAAATTCAGATGAAAAAAGGATTACTGTTTTTGAATAGTGATTCATAAAATAAAACGAGTAAGCAGAACAACTTAACCAAAGTTGAGAAAGCAGTGATGGAAAATAAAGAAGGATAGGAATTATGTAGAGTTCAGGGGAAAAAACAAACACAAAAATCTAATGAATGTGGGTTTTAAAATTATATGGCATGGAAGAAAGGAAGGAAGAAAAGAGAGTGGGAGGGAGGCAAGTTTGAATAACTAGTAATTGATACTGTTTCTGTATTGTTGGAAAGAAAAAAAAAGTTCTCAATAAGAGTAGACTAAGAGTAGTGTCACCCTACAAGGAAATGGTGTCATACAGACAAGAAAAAAACACATCATGGAACACTGTGGTAATCCTTAAAAACTATGAGAGAGGGAGAAGGAGGTAAGTGGAGAAAGAGTGATAATAGAAGTAAAAGGAGGAGGGAAAGAATAAGAAGGCAGGGATGGAGTGGTGATGTTTTATTTGTTCATCCCAATAAAGCTTATCTGAGGATCAGAGAAAAAAGCCAGCCACTATATTAAACATAGAGGTCAGGCAGTGGTAGCACATGCCCTTAATCCTAGCATTCAGGAGGCAGAGATTCTTTTGGATCTCTGTGAGTTCAAGGCCACACTATGAACAAAGCCAGGCATGGAGGTACATACCTTTAATTCCCAGCACTAGTTAACCATAGAGATCT
Organism: Peromyscus maniculatus bairdii; assembly: GCF_049852395.1. Taxonomy (NCBI): domain Eukaryota; kingdom Metazoa; phylum Chordata; class Mammalia; order Rodentia; family Cricetidae; genus Peromyscus; species Peromyscus maniculatus. Next base: position 74,465,803 of record NC_134853.1, read on the forward strand.
GGAAGTCTGTACAGACAGACAGGAAATGATAGAGCTGGGCGGAAAGAGGAAGTGATGTAGCTGGGAGGAGAGAGGAAGTAAGAGGGCAGGCAGTAAAGGATATAAGTATAAGTATACAGGAACTAGCTCTTTCTAAAGGCTGAATGAGGAGTTGGTGAGGTGAGGTTGGTTGTGGCTTATCCTATTCCTCTGATCTCTCAATTTTCACCCCAATATCTGGCTCTGGGTTTTTTTTTATATTAATAAGACTGTCTAGCAATTTGTATTATATCATGAGAAAGGAGAGAGAGAGAGAGAGAGAGAGGGAGGGAGGGAGGGAGGGAGGGAGAGAGAGAGAGAGAGAGAGAGAGAGAGAGAGAGAGAGAGAGAGAGAGAGAACAACGCCAGTGCAAGAGCAAAACAAACAACCCCTGGGGGCATTATCTTCACATGGAAGGGAAACAGATTAGTGATTTCTCACTTGCATTATGCAAGCCATAGAAGAATGCAACTGAAAATTGAAATGACAGATGCCTTAGCAATGAAAACCTTATAATAGTAAAGTCAAGATTAATGTTATTATAAATCCTTACACTTCATACAATAAATTATACTAATTTAATTTATACAAACCACTCTTCCCAAAATGTGTATACTATAAAAACTAAGGTGACATATCCAAAAGAACATACATAATTTTACTCATAACAGATGTGATTTGTAAGTAATAAAAAAAACATTTAAAAGTATATGTATGGAAAAAGAGATTTTCAAATACTATATGGAAAAGAGACACCTTTACTATGTGACTCAGATGTGAGATGGCTGCAAGATGGAGGGAGGCTAGAGCTTGGCATCTGCCCTCTTGTCTTTCTTCTGGTGTCTTCTTTACTTTGTTAGTTTCTCTACCAGACTCTCCTAGGTTAACAGAGCCCTCCTACTGAAGAAGGACTTCACTGTGGACAAAGCCCTTTGGCCTTAGTCTTCCCAGGATTTTTTTTTATATGTATGGTATATATGAATTTAGGGAAATCTCAGTCCAACACTCTTTTCTGTTTCTTAATTTTAGATGTCTGGAGCTATTTGTTATTATAAGAAATTCTGCTTTCCAATAATTTCTCTTGTGGCAGCTATTGCCAGAAAAAAATTATATTGTCTTTATGAAAGATTGTATGATAAACATCAAAATATGAGAAAAGTACAATGATATTTTAGTCAAAAGAATTTAATGCTTTCTATAAAACAATATTGATATTTAGTATTATTTCACTCAAGTCTCATGGTCTCAAATCTTATTAACCTTTGATTTTAATTTTAAGTGTATCTCAGACTGGCCTTGAACTCACAGTTCTCCTGCCACATCTTGGTAGTGATTACCAGCATGCACCACTAAGCTGGAATATAGTCTTATAAAGGCCAAATTTGTAAGTTATTTAAGAATAGTACTATGTAACCCTGTTGTTTTCCTTAGTCTTTGTCAGCTGAAAAAGAAGAAAGCCATTCTTGAGTTCAACATCAAAATAGGGTTGGAGAAAATTATTTGCTTGACTTGACACATGATCAAATGATTTTCTCACTTGGGGCTGTGAAAATTTAAATTCATCTCAATTTTGTCAGCAGGAAGCTGGTCTTCCATTTTCATCTTGGCATGCTTGCCACGTGTCCCTGACCCAGTGCCCTCACAAGGATCATTAACTTCAATTCAATTGGGTTGGGTTGAAGGACTCATGACTTGACACTAGCCTGGGCAAGCCATGTCGCTGAACTTATTAAGTGACATCCCCAGGCAAACGCCACTTGCTGTGCTCCTTGTGCAGTCGACCATTCCTATTGTGTGACCCTGGGCAAGACTGAAAATCTGCCTAGGTGTAAATTGATCTTTTTGAAACACTTGATGGTTATGGAGTCATAGATAAAACAGTTCTAAATTTTTAAGTCGATTTATTTTCACTGATGTAGTTATTTATGTAAAATGATGAATGAACTGTGATTTTACTACACCATAGCCACAACAATATTCCACTCAACTTCCTTATTCATCAAATATTGTAATTACCTTTTAAAAATAAAACCAATTTTAACATTTTAGTTCTTCACACTCTCTCCAAACCTATCCAAACTACCCAAGTAATATATAGACAGAAAGATTGCTATAGTAACATGTACGTAATGACTCCATGTCTTGCCTATGTAGTACAGATTTTATGTTATATACAATGGAGGCATTTGGTATGTGCTCTTTTATTTAATCATTTAAACAACTTGTTTAGTTAAGCATACAATTCCCAGGTTTATAAATGACATAGGTTAAGTAGTAATCAACATTGTTCAATTCATAACTGGTAGATCTATTTATTGTTTATAATTTTGTATGGTTTAAACACCATATGTGTCACATAGTTTCCTCATATTGTCCATTTATTTCTTTTTTTCTTAGTAATGCAACTTCTGATTTTACATGGTTACAAAGATGGTCATCTGATTAGTTCAAATTTTAGGTGGTCAGGATCTGATGTGTAGGATCAAAAATGTCAAATGAAACCTGTACAACCAAGTGTTGTAGAATGGGCATCTCCTAATTTGATATGGTGACTAAGAATGTGGCCATTATGGCTAACTCTTAATAATGTATCCATGATATGATAACATGTTGAACACTGTAAAGTTCCTCCGGAGAGCACAGAGTCATCCTACAATTTTTGAATTAGTCGTCAGATTTTGCATAAGTGAGAATAAGCCTTTATCTTATTTAATTCATTCTTATTTATTATTTCAATGACCTACAATTAACCCAGATTATAGACCTAGTTTATTTCATTTCTTAGAACTACTGTTTTAAAAGAATTGATATTCATACAAGCATTTTAGAAATGGTAGGTTATTAACTCTACTTCATGTATGCCTCCTAAAGACTGAGAATATAGCCACTAGTATTTTCATACATTGTTATAACCAAATTCCCCTTCAACAGAACAATAATACATGCAATGTTTAGAACTTAATTACAATCAGGATTCAACTCATCTCTCTATTGTTGTATAATGAAGATAGAAATCATTATTGTTGATATACGACCTGCCAAAATTTTATAGACCTTAATTTATTTCAGAATGCTTAACTGATTCTAATTCCTCTATGCTAGTATGCAAACATCAGAACAATAGATGTTTCAAGAATTTTAAGGGAAAATTATATAGGCTATTGAAATTATGTGATTTGGAACCAAGCCAGAGCAGAAGCATTAACAGCTGTGCAAAATCTCAAAACAACAGGAGGGCTCCCTCAAAGGAGGAAGGTCTTCCTTTGAAATGCAACCTGTGCGGTACTGTCAGACACTGGGAGTCTTTGAAGATTGCTATACACAAACTCTGTAGTCTATCCATCTTCACAGAATTATCATTAAAATTTCTCAAGGAGAGATACGTTGTATTGACAACATGATTTGAGAATCAATATGGTAGAAAACATATTAGTTTGGAATCAGATATATTTTTGTTTGAAAATCAACTATACTTATAGTAAACTATTTAATACTTCTCTATCCAGAAAGGAAGATCACAGTAAGCCCTCAGTTTTGCTGTGAGGATTATTTGACTTCGATGATTTATAAGTTGGAACATATGGGCTGTATTCAAGAACTGTTAGTAGCCTAAATATACTAGCTTCCTAATGAAAGACTCTATAACTTTAGAATATAAAAAGGCAGTTGTTTTGATTTGGGCTGCCTAAAAATTGGAAACTAAAATAGGGATTTGAATATAATTTATTTGAGGGATGATACCAGGAAGTGAATGTGAAAGAATGTGGGAAGTGAGACATGAAATGGAAAAACGGTTCATTGTGGTGATGAATGGGAAGCCACTTTAGAAACTCCAATATGGCCTGTGCCTCTAGATGATCCTCATCAAAACTGTAGAGGCTGAGATTCTGTTCATTGACTCTCTTCCGTAGTGGACTTCTACTTGCCCTTGGAGACACTCTTCTATCGTTTAGATTGTAGTAAGTAGACCAGACATGGAGAATGCTACAATACACACAAATAGAGGGGCAGCATTCGGAGTTAATACAGCTACTTTTAACATTTGATGCATCTGCTGGATATGATGAAGTTTATAGTGAATGGTGAGCATGTGTGTGTGTATGTGTATGTGTGTGTGTGTTTGTATACACATGGGAACATGTATATATTTATTGGAAGGTTGAGATATTTGTTGCTATCAACAGTTGCAAAGAGCATGTGTGTGTGTGTGTGTGTGTGTGTGTGTGTGTGTGTGTTTGTATACACATGGGAACATGTATATGTGTATTGGAGGGTTGAAATATTTGTTGCTATCAACAGTTGCAAAGCCTAAAGTTAGTATAAACAAAAGGAGTAGGCCAACACAAAATATCGACATTTCTGAATTTGATGCATTATATTAGCAGCGTATATTAACATTGATATTTTTATTTTATTATGTTTTCATTTTTCCATGTGATGAATAAGTATTTTTAGCAGAACTGGATGCTCTGATATTTCTGTGAAAGATATTTTTCAAAATTTAAAGTTATTGTGAAACTTTTTCCTTTAAAAATGCAACAGTAATAATAAAAAAACTGCAGTGGTTGTGTAACTTAAATGCCTCATAGGCTCATCCTTCAAATTATTGGTCTCTATGAGTTTCTGTTGTTTCAGGAAGGCTTTCTTAGGAGTTGGGTCCTTGCTGACAGAAACAGTTCACTAGGGGTGGATCTTTGAAAGCAAGGCCCTTTCCCTATTCCCTAGTTACTCTTATATTTTGTGACTCCTGGTCTACCATGACATGAAAGACCTCTGCTACCTGCCTACTGCCATGAACTAAGTTCACTGTACCGTGCCTTTCTTTTCAGAATAAATTTAAACCCTGTGAGACCATGAGCCTAAATCATTTTTCATCCTTACATCATTTCTCTCAGGAACTGTTCTCATATGATTCAAAAGTAACTAACATAGAGCTAATATTTATATTCCTGTCAAGAGTAGTAAAAAACCTCCATGTGTCTACGACAGGGCTTCATAAATGCTATTTTCCATGAGGAACATTGTTACCACCTTTAGAAATCAGGTCTGAGAAGTCAAGAAGAAAGGGATACTGATGAAAACAGCAGCTCGAACCCATCTGTGTGTCCAGCTTCACCTTGTCTGTTGGTGTTAACTATTCATTTAAAATTTGTGATTCATTAGTTATATTCTACTTGTTGAAGAATTTAAAGACATTTACTAAACAGGGAAAACCCTAAAAAATGAGTGAATAAACAGAATGCACCTAATAAGACATCACTTAAAAGGTAATTAAATGGAGAAAATGAGGAATAAATATTCCAGGATGACTAAATTAAAGGGATGTAATTGATCTGGATCTCCTAATAGAAAACATAATGAAAATATTGACTTATAGATCATTCAGTAATTATGGTCTTCCCATTTTTCGATTTATGCTTTCTTGATAAGTACATATTTAAATTGAAATATTATTAAGTTAAGCTTCCCAACAAACTGGCATACATTTTTAAAATGGGCAAAGTTTTTAATAGAATAGCTTTTAAAAAATGGAAAATATAGGTTACATTTGATTCTTGTGATTTAGATGGATTCTGAACATCTGCCAAATGACTGCAATTCATTGAAAAAAATGACAGCAACTCAAAAAGTTGTCTCTGAAGAAGCAGCAGATAAGCAGGCATATTGCCTTTGTCTGGAGTTTCAGATTAAACCTTCAAGTGACTATGTAGCACTACACAGTTGTTTATTTTTCAATTCCAGATAGAGGGATCCTTACAAGACCCGTCTTTCACACCACAGTGGTTGCGTGTCTGGATGATATTACACTGGCAGGAATATGAAAAATTAGAAGCTACCAGAGACGAGTAATCAGGAAGAAAATGAGAGTGGAAACCAGGTCAAGAAAGCCCTCTGCTCATCTCAGCTTCTGCTTCAGCCCCTCTCACCCACAGCGGTCTCTGCCTTAAACACATACGCAGCATTGGCGCCGTCTGACCCATTTTCTCCTTGCTTAGCCTTTTCTTCAGATTTCAAGCTTCCATCTCAATGCCTGCCTGAATTATTTGAATTGGCCTCTGAGCTTGTACTTTTCTTTCCTTAAAGACTATTCTCATGACAGCAGCTAGAATATTATTTTCACATGTAAGAAGATTGTTTCTTTCCTCTGCTAAAACACCCAATTGTCCCTCACTTTGCTTCTGTGGAAGTCACAGTCCTTCAGCTGTGCCACAGGGCTGCTTTGATCCGGGCTCTCTGCCTGTCTCCCCTGCGCTCAGGCTCTGGCAGTAACCTCCAGGTACATTGGCTTCATTGCCAGGCACAGCCTTGCCCTTGAGCCTTTGCATAGCTGTTGTTTTTGCCATGTCAGCAGTTTCCTTTCTCTTTTAAAGTCCTTTTTAAACTTTACCTCCACCATATATTTGTTCTGAGCAATGCCTTTTAATTTTTAATCTGATTTCCTCCCTCCTGATTATTTATTATTTCCATTCATGTATCCATCGTCCTGGAGGTCTAACTCAATGCCTTGCACAAACTAGGTGAGCAGTTAATAACACTACTACATTTCTAATATCATTACCCCCCCCCACACACACACAGATGTTTACTAAAGGATAGTTGAGAAAATAACCAACATGGACTTAACATTTGGCATTTGGTAAGTTCTTGCACATTCATACACCTGTAGCAATATCATCACAATCAAGAAAATGAACATATCAATAGTGATAGATTCATTTTACCCTTGTGATTCTCACTTCTACCTTACTCATGACCATACATCTATTTATCATAATGAACGCTTTTGAACTTTCATAGATTAAAAATTATTTTTACTTTGTGTGTAATACTGAATGTATTTAAGGGTACCCTTTGTGTGCAGGGCCAAACAAGGTTAGAATATGGCTTTATATCCCTTGGAACTGGAGTTGCGGAAGGCTGAGTATGGTGGAAGGTATGTGGGTGCTGGAAATCAAATCCAGCTCCTCTGGAAGAGCAGTCACTGTTCTTCACTTCTTTCCAGTCCCCAATTTATAGAAGTTTATATCAAAGGAAACTTACAGTATGATACTTTAGAGGCAGAAGAGTCCATAAGTGAGACTTGTATGTGTGCCATGAATTTTTTTATTGTTGTCTTTAACAATAGTGGCCCACCCTCAACTCTTGATTGGCAAACAAGGGCTACATTGCTAATCAACACTGTTTTGGAAGTCATTTGGACTACTCTCAAAAACAAACATTTGAAAGGTATCTAGTGACTGGTACTATTATTATATGGTTCTAGAAGGGATCCTTATCATCCCTAGTCACTTTAACATCCTGAAATTATACATACATAGATACAAATAAATAAAAATATAATAAATGTAGTTAACTATGTAATATTATTATATTATTCACCAAGCAACCTTGGTGTTATTTGTAGTAGGTTTTTTTTTTTTTTTACTTGTTTGGGAGGCCCACCACAAAGCTCCCCAATGTATCACACACGGAGACTTATTCTTTCTTATGAATGCACAGCCTTGGCTTGGCTTGTTGTTAGCCAGCTTTTCTTAAATTATCCTGTCTACCTTTTGCCTCTGGGCTTTTTCTTTTTCTTACTTCTGTATATCTTACTCTTACTCTTACTCTGTGGCTGGGCCCTGATGTCCTCATCTTTTTCTCTCATACCTTCTTGATCCCTTTCCCTCTTTTCTTCCTTCTACTTATTCTCTCTAACTGCTAGCCCCACATATCCTTTCTCCTGCTTTCCTATTGGCTGTTCAGCTCTTCATTAGACCATCAGGTGTTTTAGACAGGCAAAGCAACACAGCTTCACAGAGTTAAACAAATGCAACTTAAAAGAATGCAACACACCTTTACACCATGAAACAAATGTTCTACAGTATACACAGATGCAACACATCTTAAAACAATATCCTACAACAGTCACTCGCTCTCCTTCTACTTTTGTTTGACTTCCCCTTCTCTTTAATGCAGATCCTACCACCTCATATCATCTGTGTTCTGCTAGTCACCTCCTAAGCATCCCCCTTCACCTATGGCCCCTTTTATATTTTTCTGCTTCCTGTGGTTATATCACACCATACACTTAGGATATACTACTCAGATTACTGTTGGATATGACTTGAAAGAATTTTTTTTTTCACATTAGCATTCACGGTTCCAGAAAATACTATATCAGCTGCTGAGGCAGGGAAGTAATAAACAGTCCTACTCAGCTGCAACATCCATGAACTATGACCATTACCAGCATGGCAAGATATACATAAAGGTTCAAGAAGTGACACTCACATGTCAGTGGCAACTAACAACTGCGTAATTGGACTTAAGGCCCACTCATCAGGAGGGAAATCACATCTTGTACTGTTAACTTAGCTATCTTCCCAGGACTAGTGTGGTAACTGACCTTAGAAAAGACTTTTCTAGACCAACATAATCCCATGCTATGTTCTCAGTCTTATTCTCATGCCCATGGATAAGTGTAGCCACTCCCCTTCATCAAATAAGCCTCTCTTTTCAGCAAATGGAGACTATCACAGAAACCACACCCATTACATTACAGAAATCAACAGATCTTGGGAATCCCCACCTCAATATATCAACATCTACATTTACATCATGGCTTTTGCATTTGCGACTCAGGGAACATGGCAGAAGAGGGAGCGGTGAGATTGAAAGAGCCAGGACACCAGGAAGTCTGCTGTAAAAGAGTCTCTTCTCAAAGTGGCTGCATAAATAAGACTATAATAATGGCAAAATCAATGGACACGTTAAAGTGGAAAGGGAAAATTTTGTTGGGTTGTACCCCTAGACAAAGAACTATGGGCAACTATTGACTTCTAGAAGGAGAATTACTCTTGAAAGAATGAACCCTCTTATTGGTTTTCTAATGCAGAGTGAGCAGTCCTGAAATCATATACATACAAATATCAAACACAGATGCAACTCATAAATATTTGTGTGCACACAAACACACAACTATATAACAAATATAATCATAGAAAAGAGGCCAACAACTTGGGAGTGGGGTGTATGAGAAGAGATTGATGCAAGTTATCTGAGAGGGGCTGGAAGGAGGAAAGGGAAGGGAAAGTGATATAATTTTATCACAATTAAAATTCTTTTTTAAACGGCACAAAAAGAAATGTACAATGAACAAAAAGACTATTTCTTATTCATGAGCAGTAGTATTTCATTGAACGTATATACCACTAATTGTATATTTATTTATATTTTGACAGAAATGTGTTACTTCTAGCTATAAACAAAACTATTTGAACTTTTGTGTACAATGCTCTTTTTTTTTTAAACATATGCTTTCATCTCTCTTGAGAAAATACCTAAAAGCTGGGTAGTTGAAGCAGTTGGTAGACTTTCGTTTAACTTCTTAAGAAACTACCAGGTTTTCAAGACAGTTTTTACCACTCTGCATTCCAACCCATATAATATGCAGGTTGTTTGCCATATTCCTGCAAATACTTGATGCAGCCAATCCTTACAACTTTTGACCTACCAGATATGTTTCTCACGACGCGTATATTTTTTTCTAGCAACCTCTCTGTTTAATGTTCTATCTGTTCAAAAATTTTATTTGATGAAAATAACTGTGTAGATTTCTTTCTTAACTTTAGAGAGAATTTTATTTTTTAAATTGTATACATATGTGAGTTTTTTTCTGCACTTTTGTCTATGAAGCACTTGCTTGTCTGGTGTGCATGGAGACCAGAAGTGGGCATCAGATCCCTTGAAACTGGAGTTATGGAGAGCTGTCACATGCCATGTAGGTGCTGAGAATCAAACTCTTGGACTCTGAAAGAGCAGCCAGTGTCTTAACTCCTGTACCATCTGTGTCATCTCTCTTGTCCTGTGGGGCAACTTTACTAGTGGCTTCAGAGGTAAGAATGCTTTTGAACTCACAATTTGATTATTTAGTCATTATGGAGGGGGAAGGTATCTTGGCAAGAGTGACTATAGCTGTGGTAGCAGGAGACTGAGGCAGAATTCACATTGTGTCCACATTCAGAAAACAGAGGGAGATAAATGCTGGTGCTCAGCTTGCTTTCTCTCTTTTGTTCTGTATGGGGTCTGTGGTCATAGGATAGTGCTGCCAACATTTAGAATGTGCTTCCCTTTCTCAGTTTAACTCTCTAAAATCACCCCCAAAGACTCCTAATGATGTATTTCTTTGGTGGTATTAATAGTCAGAATTAATACCACCAAAGAGGTCCATAGTAACTAGTGTACAGAAATTTAAGTTTTAAGTGACTTTAGTACATAAGTCTGCTTTTTTTTTTTTACCTTGGTGAATGTTGCTTGTTGTTAACTCTACGAGCTTTCTACAATGATGATGGTGTCTTCTTTTCATTCTTTCTTTCACCATTACTTTTTCTTTTCATCGTGGCTCTATTAACTAACCCCATTCCTTTTCCTAAGTGCACTGCCTAGATGCTCCAGTGACATAATAAAAGAAGTCAGAAGAGTAGACTTGGATGTTTTTTATGTGATCTCAGAAGTTGGACAGTCTTTTATGGTTAGTGTGAGGCTAAATAAAGGTTATTCTTAAAGTGTGTGGACCCTTGTGCTTTAATTTCAATTATGTTTGCCTCATTCCTCATTGTTTGTCTCTTTGCAGTCAGTGTACATTAGTCTCATTGTTCTAAATGCTGGTCACTCAACTAGCCAGTGTCCTGTTCCTGATATAGTACTTGTTAAGAATTAGCTTCTATACAGTAAATGCTACGGGATAAAGCACTTACTACATTTGGGGCTAGATTATTTTATATCTCCTTTAGTTGACATTCCCACAATATCAGGTTATATTTTCACCATTCTGCAGGTGGCTCATGGGAATGGAATGGCAAGCATAATGTTAAATGATACACTGGTTTTATAAGGTACATATAGATATACAGTGATAAATATTTAGCATGTGCTGGATTTTCCTACTTGATGTGTTCACGAATGAATGAAAGAATAAGTAAAAATATATTTCTCTGTCCACTTGGACAAACTGAGTTCAAGTTTTACTTCAGATGCTAGATCAGCATGTATGTTAGAATGATACACATCAACATAAGCAAGTGAGTGCTGAGTAAGAGCCTGTGGATTGATAAATTGAGGAACATACACATCAATAGTTGGTGGTTTAATCAGCTTTTTGTCTTTGTGGATTGTTTTTGTTTTGTTACTGTACTTATTTCTTAGTGGATTCAAATGGGAGAACACATCTGAGAATAATCTTGGAGTAAGCAAGTTGTTGCTGTGCCTGATTTTAGTCCTGATTAAAAAGATTCATGGAATTATAACTGAGGTCCCCAAATACATCCTTAGAGCAAATATTATCAACCGTGTAGGGGAAACTCAGGTTTGACACAGCCAGACTACTCTTTTTGCTTACTGCTCACTTTTCTATACATGTGGTTATTCATGCAGTGTTAGAGAATAGATGAAGTTGTAGCCATATAGCACTTGCTGGCAAATATACCCAAAAGCTGAACTCCTGTATCCCTCCTCTCAAGACATTCTTTTCAAGTCTTTTAATTTGAATTGTCGGCTGATGGGAGTTTTCTGTTTAAACTATAACACCTTTAGGAAGTGGTTATGCTCTTAAAGTCGGGCTTAATACAAAGTCATCTTCTGGTTGCTTCATCTATGCAGTGACTGAAAATTCACTCGGCAAACAAATCTAAAATTGATTTCTTGGTACTCTGTCTGCTTAATTAAATTGATATCCAAATGATCCAAATGCTATTAGTATTTCTGAAGTATTTTCAGAATATCTTTGCTATGGTTGGCATTGAAATTTAACATTATTTCCTATGACTTGGGGTGGTTTATGTTCATCTACCCAAATACTCCAAACAGAAAGCTTTAGGAAAAAATCAATCTATCGAGAAGTTCTGAGACATTATTAAATGATTCCAACTGCCTATTTCAGTTGAGCATATAAAACCCTCTGATTTTGTAAATAATCCTTCCTATGTTATGATAATGCTTTTTAACTTCTTTTCTGCCTGTCCCCATTTCCACTACCTGAGCAGCACTGTGATCACTTTAACCATAAATTACCCAGCCTATACACATACTGGAATTGTCAGTGTCCTAACACAGCACCTGGACATCCTATAACCCTCTAAGAATAGTTAGAATGACTTGTTCATGAAGGTTTTATTGCTTATTTTCTTCCCCTCAGTTATTGCTCAAGAATGGTTATTTCATACAGTGAATAAGTCTGTCCAGGAATCCTAAATTCAGGTTGTGTGATTTTCAGGGAGCTAATCCCTCCTGGATTCACATTCTTCTACAATAAACTGAAGATACAGTTGTGATATTTAGAACTTTGTTATTTAATGTTCAGAAAATTCATATTACTTAGTCATATGAGATAAAGCTAGAGCCTCAGGCTCCACCCTAAGCATGACATATCAGAGCATAATGACTAACTAATGTCCAGTGGTTAGACATTTCTTATAAAGGTAAAAGTTGTAGTTCTAAATATTAATATTAAAAATAGCACATTAAAATGTTCTCTTTGATTAAGACAGTGATGGCAGGCAATCTTGAAGTGTCTATACAAGTTCATATATTGTGCACTACTTATCACATTAGAGAGCACTCATTTATGAAAATAAATTTATATTTATCACTGTGTTTATGAGACTCATAGTTGAATTCCTTGTTTCTGTACTTTCATTTTTATTTATAGAACTTATTTTTGTTGAACAAAGTAAATGCTGCAAAGGATTAAAGAGATATATAGAAGTTAAGAGAAAGATTCTTTTCACATACGTTAGATGTTTACTGTAACAAGTGTGAATCAATTACAACTCTAGCAATTTGGTCTGAATAATAAGAACTAAAGCATGTATTTCAGAAATATAATTAGACAATACAGTATAAACTCTCCCAAAGGTCATAGACACTTCAAAACAATAACTTTTTAGAATTACTTAGACCTTTCTACAAGGATAATACCTAGCATAGCAAATAAAAATTGGGAGACAAGTATTTATTCGGTGAAAGGGTAGTATAAATTCAAAGGGAAACACAACTTTTCTTTTATTCTGATAATCAATAAAGAATATTGAAGAATGTAAAATCAAATAAAAGATGACTTATGCTTTGGGATTATCGCCTATGTGTAATCAGATAATCTACATAAGCTACCATGAAATGCTCTACAGTTTTCGTTGCTTCTTTGCTTTTATTTTTCAGTATGGATACCAACTTTCATGAGCACAGATTTTATCATCTTGTGCAATGATACCCTATCAAACACTAGAATTTTTCCTGAGACTTCTAACATTCACCTTATTATCTCTTATTTTTTGAGTCACTGAGCACAACTCTGATATGCTGTATTTCTACAATGCATTGCTAAACCTGGGGGCAAGGGGGGGCTTTGTTGTTAGCTATAATGCTTGCCTTGATTACATTCTCCTGTATTTTCTTATTGCAAAGGATTCGGAAATGTATCAGTTAGCAGGAGATGTTTTTTTTTTTATTTAAATGGTATGATTTCAAGAGTGTTAAAAACACCAGCATGAAAGCCAGGCAGTGGTGGTGTGTGCCTTTAATCCCAGCACTAGGGAGGCAAAGGCAGGTGGACCTCTGTGAGTTCAAGGCCAGCCTGGTCTACAGAGTGAGGTCCAGGACAGTCAGGGCTGTTATACAGAGAAACTCTGTTTCAAAAAAAAATAATAAATAAAAATACCATCATGATTTATGAAAGTAGGATCAGGGAACAATATCAAGAGGATATAGGAGAAAACATATGATATCTAATATAGATACCAGGCTGTAGAAGAGATTCTGTATAATGAAGAGGCCTGAGGATCAAACTCAGGCCTTCAAGCTTAGTAAGTAGCAAGTACCCTTACCAGCAGAGCCAATTCAAGGTCAAGACTTTGAGGACAGGCTAGGGAAGATCTATTTTCCTATTCTGTATGAAGAATCCAGAAATGTGCAACTGTCACCACCATTAGCCATTAATGGTACACCAGGCAAGTCTAAGATGAGGAATGTAGGCCACATAAAAGGAGAGGTAAGCTAAGGAGCCATGGAAGGGAAAGAAACTCCTTTCTTCTGATTTTTAGGAATTAAGAGAATCTCACAAGCAGGATTGCGAACCATGTGTGCAGTCAAATATGTTTTTTTGACTTCCTTGTGATATATGTTAAACTTATTTTTTCTTGACCGTGCTTTTGTTCTTATCAGCCTGTAAACCTGTACAATGTACCTGAGAAATAACTTTATGATCTAATTACAAAAAGACTATTTCTTAAAATCGCATCTCCAAAGGTTTTGTTATTGCTGTTAAACGTTTAAAATCCTCAAAATGAGGCATTATTAAGACACTTGATCTTGAGAAGCCTGTGTCCACCCTTGGGTATATACAATTGCCGTTTTCCTATGTATGTGTATGTCTCTCCATGTCTGTGATTAAATATTTATAGAAACACGGTCTTTATTTTTAATTGTAAATATGTGTGTACAAATTCGTATGTGTATGTGTGTGTGACTCTGTGTGTGTGTGTGTGACTTTGTGTGTGTGTGACAGAGAGAGAGAGAGAGAGAGAGAGAGAGAGAGAGAGAGAGAGAGAGAGAGAGAGAGAGAGAGAGAGAGAGTAAACCAGAGGTTGACATCAGTTCTCTTTGTCAGAAACTCTATACATTATATTTTTGCAGCAGGGTTATTGACTGTACCTGGAGCTCACCAATTAAACTAGAACGACTAATCAGGAGGCCCCCACATCTATTTCTCTCCATATATCTAGTCTTGATATTAAAGACATAAACTGCAGAACCCATTTTCTTTATGTAGTTGCTCGGGATAAAACCCAGGTCCTCACACTTTTATGGAAAGTACTTTCCTGACCGAGTCATCTCCCCAGACCTGAAACATTTTATTTAAAAACCCTAATTTTGTTTCCAAAATCAGGTAATATTGGCATTGATTCTTTTCCTAGTGTTATTTTCTACTCAAAGACTCAATTGCTATTTATAACATCACGTAATATACTTTTTTTTTTTTTTGGTTTTTCCAGACAGAATTTCTCTATGTAACAGTTCTGGCTGTCCTGGAACTTGCTTTGTAGACCATGCTGACTTTGAATTCAGAGATTCTCCTGACTCTGCCTCATGAGTGCTGGGATTAAAGTCGTGTGCCACCACCATCTGGCACATAATATACTTTCAAAAGGAGCTGTTCAGTTACAGAATGTAGACTGATTTTGACTTGTGGCCATTGTTAGAGTTTAACTTTATACTCAAGGCAATCTCATTAACTACCAGAATCTATGTCAATTGAGAGGTAAAGAGTTTTCTGGAAACATTCATCAATGAATAAACCAAGGACCCTCTGAAACATAGATTCTTTGGTTATCGGAGGAAAAGCACATTATGGGTTTTCAACTTAAGTGACCCATACACTAAGGTTCCATGAGAGATGAGAACATCAGTATTCACCATAAGAAACTGAAGTCTTAAGGAGGTGACTAGTAGGTGTGTAAAAATGGGGTAGAGTGTCTTAATATATGCAGAAAGTGTTAATTGCCGAATATGACCAACACATCCTCTTCTCTTTCCACCACTGGACCAGACTGCTGTTTGGATTGATCTGCAAATAAATTCATTTACATGTAAGGGACATTTTGCATAAAAAAATGTACTAAAAAGGTTAGTGTCTGGGTGACTCTTCTTTTTTAACTGAATACCCACTAGAAACAATGTGAGGGATGAAGGATTTATTTTGGTTTACACTTTGAGGCGATATGACCCATTACAGAGAAGAAGGAGCTGGGCAGATTGTCTCTGGAGTCAGGAAGCAGAGGGAGATGAATGCTGCTGCTCAGTTAACTCTTTTTTTTTTTTAATTTAACCTGGGATCCTAGCTCATAGGATGGTGCCCCTACATTCAAAGTGGTCTTCTCTCCTCAGTTAAACCTTTCTGTAAACACCTTCAAAAATGCATTGAGATTGTGTTTCCATGGTGATTCTAAATCCAGTCAAGTTGACAAGGAAAACTAACAATTGCAACTAGGAATGTAAAATAAATTAATGACAGGGATATGAAAATAGGTCAAATAAGGACTGGTTAATATCTTTCAATGAGTCTTCCTTAGGATATACATTTACTGAATAGAATAGTGAGTAAACTCACCAGAAATTAAATTTTAACAAATTAAATCTTTATATATTCACTTCTATGATTTAATCTAATACAATTTTCATTTCTCTCTCTCTCTCTCTCTCTCTCTCTCTCTCTCTCTCTCTTTCACACACACACACACACACACACACATACACACACACACATACACACACTTTAATTTGGCACATTAACCTTTGTGTTGCTGTCAAAATATCAAGGAACATTGTCTTTTGTATGAGAGCTGGGACTGACTTTTAATATAACACAAAAGTGGAGAATGTTTCCAGCTCACACTCTGGCACAGCATCCTGCCTGGTAATTGACATTGCTTATAAATGACTTTCAATGCACAAACATTTCTTTTATGTAAATTTATATATAAGAATTCCCTAGAAACAGTCTATCTCTGTCACAGAGATGTAATGAAATGATCAATGTCTGTATATTAGTTTGGATTTCTTGTAGAATATAATATTGACACTGATATCACTTTTCTAGGTTTGGTCCAGTATTTTAAAGAATACACTGTAAAGTTCTTTCACATGTTAATTTCATTACATCATCATAATTTTCACCATCACTATTAAGGTAAAGTTCTTAACATATGGTACCACAATGTCACATGAGTTCCAAGTTAAATATCTATGATATCACTTTAACTTTTTAATCAAAAAGTTTCTGAGCTTCAGATACGTAGCCATATAAATAGAAAAAGGTATTGAATTTCTCAGAAAGACTCCCAATGAAGTTGGTATTTATAAACAGAAAAGAATAAGCATGCTGCAAATCTCAATGTTATGAGGTACAGATTTCCAAGGGTAATGCAAACACGATTTTACCAGAGATTAGTAGAAAATCCTCTTTTAGCTATTCAAATCTCATAAATTATATTCTACTTATGCTTGCTATCTCTTCAGGAAATAGGATCTTATTCTAATTTTGTCATTAGGTTCATTGGCAGAAAGAGCTGAATTTACTTACCCCATTTATCAAGCTAGTCAGAAATAAACCTAGAATATAATCCTCAGATATCCCAGAATAATATGCTGTAGGGGATAACCTCAGTAGAATGTGTAAACTGAGGACAAATTTTCAGGTATACTCATTAATGTATGATTACAGGAAAGAATACATGATATTCATATTAACAATACTTTTAGTAGGCTGTATTTATGTACAGATTTACTTTAAGACATAAGAATGAATATATTTCTTTAAAGACTTATGCAAACATGTAAACTTTTAAAATACAATACACTCAAATGATTATATCATTAGTTCCTTTAAAATAGTGGGATTCACTTGACTTCTGAATTCCATGTAGTTTCTTACCAAAAAGGCAGGGAAAGATGATGAGCATCAGTATTAATCTCTGTGTCCTGGTCTCCCTGTGCAATTCTGACTGCAGTAACTGTGAGTCACTTTTACCTCCAAGACTTTTCCCTCGTGAGTGACTGTACCATGGACTTATGATCTAAAGAGGAATATTACTTCTTTAAGCTGTTTCATCAAACATTTTATCACAGCAATGAAAAAAAAAGAAACACATATCCTTAATACCCACTCTTATCCCTAATTGTACTTCTTCCTAATTATGAAAATGTGATAAATCATCATTGGAATACTTCATTAAAACTATTTAGAAACTCAGTTTCCCGGTGTTATATGCCCCACTTTATCCTAAAATGCTATAAGACTACTAAAAAAATTGTTAAATGAACCATGTTTTCAGCATAGATATGCTTGTGTTACACACTAGTCCCTGTAACAAAGACAACTGAAGGAAGAAGTAATTGATTTTGGCTTACAGTTTCAGGGACAAAGTCTGTGATGACAAGAAGAGTATGGTGGTAAGAGCATGAGGTGGCTGGTGACACTGCATACAGAGCACAAAACACTGTGATGGCTGCTGTTGCTCATCTCATTTTCTCCTCTTTATCCCAACCAGGATACCAGCTCATGGAGTGACATGGCCTAGATTTAGGGTGAATTGTCCTAATGTAGTGCACTTCATCTAGGAACCCACTCACAGCCCTGCCTAGAGACTTGCTTCCTCCCAAGTTGACAGCCAAGACCAAACACTGCAGTATCAAATACTAGTTTTATTCTTATCATTGGACTTTTCTGAATAATTGTCATGAGAATTAGATTTATCTAAACACACACACACACACACACACACACACACACCAAAAAAAAAAACCCAGAACTTACTAATTCCCCATTTGGATGGCATTTACTGTGCTTCACGTTGAAAATTCAAAGATGAGAAATAAATTATCTCTTTCTGGAAGGGACTAACACTCTGGCAGGTGGCACAAAGCAAACAGATGTCTCAGAAAAGATGGGTAAATGGGAAGATAAGCACTCTGGACCAGAGAGAAGATGAGAGAAAGTCAGAGCAAGAAAGAGTGAGAAGCAAGTATTCAAAGTTTTGCCTGATAAGACAATATTTCCTAGGTTTTGCTCTTGTGTAAAGTTTTCTGTTATGTAACAAACAAACAAATAATGGTGAATAGTCCATTTAAAGATTTTATTTATCTTGAAAAAATGACTAGAAAGTTAAGATTTATGAACTAAGATTGGTTCATCATGTAGGAAAGAAAAACTCTTGACTTCACCCACAGAGAACCCGGGATTATATTTTTCTGACTTCACCTTATCATAACTTTTCCCTAGCCTAACCCCCTGGTCTATAAATAGTTGTCTTTCCCACTTTACTATAAACAATTTTCACCACAATTCTTCATTTTGAGGATGGAACTACATTTGCTAAAAGTGAACAAAAATCATTAAAAACTAAATATTTCTAACAGATTTCTTTTTCAGTATGGGGTTTCTTTCTCCATTTAACTGTATTTAATTTTTGAGTGACCATACAGAACCTGCATCCAAACTTGTGAGGAAAAAAATCAACTATATCTACTTTGGGTGCCAGATAGCCCCCACAAGTGGTTTTCCCCTGGGAATTTGTCCAGTCATTCCCCATTCTGGCTTATTGGTAGTACATCAAGAGACAATTATTGAGGAAAAGCTACCATGTCCCTCATGTAGTATATCAACCATCCAGCCACATATCCGACCTCGCTTTGTCTTTGACTCACTTCTACCATTGTTTACTTAATTATTATTCTGTATACTAGAATGTAATACCCCCAAAGAAGCTATTGTCTTTTGGCTAGCTTTCCAGTAGAGACACTTGGACTAATGAGTATGAGATAATTAATGACTAGTTACAGTCAAGGATTGGAATACCAACTGATATAATCTGACCTTGAACACTAGATGATGCTTTCTCATCTGGGCATAAGAATGTGATGAATAAGTTACATTTTTATATATGACATTTTTTAAATCTAAATTTTATATTTTCTGTTAGAAATGTAGAGTTTAATTTGTTTTTTATCATAGATGACAAAAGAGTCTCAGGGCTACATGGGAATGACAGAACTTGGAGAGAGTGGTGCTGAGAATGCAACTTATTTTTTAATTGACTTTATCCAAGATAATTTAAAAATTATGTAGTTGTTCATATAAACTCAGAGGGAAGAGATTCTGCATCAATTTGTCATGTTTCATTCAGAAAGCAAAATGAATTTCATTCAGAAAGCAAAATGACTTAAATAAATTACACACACACACACACACACACACACACACACACACACACACACGCACATATAGTGTAGGGTGTTGCAGGAACCTTTCTGGAATAAGTACTCTGACACTAATGAAGTGTGGAAGAGAGGAGATATCACCAAAGTCCAAATGGGCCAAATGGAGATGGACCAAAGTCAAGACAGCTCCTAAAAGGCCTTAGTATTGGGTCCAGTTTACATTCTCACCTTATGCTCTAAAATCACAAGGTGGGGCAGGCAAGCAAGCAAGAGTTTACAGAATCATGGTTGTCAGTCAAAAGATTGTTAAAGGCAACAAACCATTGTTTCAGCTTTTCCCTCAGGTTATTCTACTCTAGGTAGGAAGTGAAGTCATGCTTGACATATTGTCAGTCCAAGCAGTGCTTTAAGTAAATAACTAAACATATCAATAAATCAGCATCTAATAATTAGACTTTTCTACCTCATTCTACTTCAGGGAATAAGTGAAATTCTTTTTTCTGTGTTAGAAGACACTGAATTTAACTAATGTTTTTAATGGATTTGGTGATATTAGTCTATAAATGAACAGGTCAGTTGACTAAGTGAATCATCCTTGGGAAGTTGAACAAATGAAAACCTATACTTTAGAATTTTGATAGCTTGCCTAGGTCTCTGATCTAGGGTTTGTGAACTGGTCAAAAATATTGCTACATCATCGCATCCACAGTCTCTGTTCTTCACTGTGCTTTGGTTCTAATTTGATGGGAATTAGAACATGTCTTTAGCAGTGTTGTAAGAATTAATCATCAGGTCACTCTTTTCTCTGATTTCAGTAACATAAGTAATCATGTTTAGTGTCCTTGACATTTCCTCATTATTTCAAGCTAATAAATCCTGCTATCTCTACTTTTGTATTCTGCTCTCTTTAAGTTCATATCTGAAGTTCCTTGTTACCTCACAGAATAGACTATTGCTACATTCTCTCTGTCCACTTTAAAATTTGCCCCTAAAACATTATTGTGGTATATTTAAAATGAAGTTTAAATAATTATCTTTATTGTATTATTTTTATTGCTATATATTCTTTGTACATAGTGGATTGTTCTCATGAAGACAGCATCTTTCAAATGCAATATGGACTCAGGAAAGAGTAAATTTGAACAGAGTAATGTATTTTGAACAAGTTGAATATAGAGCTAAAATTTTACTCCCTCAGGTGTTTCTAGTTTAGTCGCTTTCAGAATGCTATGTTAGGCAGCAGTCCCTTTTAAAACACACACACACACACACACACACACACACACACACACACACACACACACACACACGATATATATGGTGATATAATGTGTACCCTAATAAAATATGCCTGAAGATCGCAGGCACAAAGGAACAAGCCACAGATACTTCTTACCTCTAGGACTCCTCAGCCTGAAAAGGCTTCAGCTCCTGTCTCCTAATGCCTTATATACCTTTCTCCACCCAACCATCACTTTTTTCCTGGTGCTGGGGTTAATGACATGTGTGCTTCCCAAATACTGGGATTTAAATTATGGCATCTCAAATGCTGAGATTAAAGGCATGTGACTCCCAAGTACTGGGATTAAAGTTGTGTGCCACTACTGCCTGGCTCTGTTTCTCTCCTAGACTGAGTCAGTCTCCTGTAGTCCAGGGTCGGTGGTTTTGATCTCTCTGCCTCCCAAGTGCTAGGATTAAAGGTGTATGCTACCACTGTCTGGCCTCTAATGTTTAATCTAGTGATTTATTCTGTTCTCTGATCTTCAGGAATATTTTATTAGGGTACACAATATATCACAACACACACACACACACACACACACACACACACACACACACACACACACACGAGAAAAAGGCCATAAATTTGAGGGGGAGTGACGGGAGAACAATGGAGGGATTTGAAAGAGAGAGCATGGGAGGGGATGGAGGAAAGAAAGGGAAGGGAGGGATGATGTATTTTAAATAAGTTTTCTTTTCTATTTTTCTTTTCTTTTCTTCTTTCATACAATACACCCTGACGACTATTTGCCCCTCCCTCTATTCATCCCAGTTTCCCCTCTTCTACCTTCCTTCTCCCTCAGATCCACTCCTCCTCCATTTCCCTTCAGAAAAGAACAGGCCTCCCAGGGATATCAATAAAATACAGCAAAACAAGTTACAATAAGACTAGGTACTATAAGTTACTAGTTACTATAAGCCCTTATATGAGGGCTGGGTGAGGCAACCCAGAAGGAGTAAAAGGGTCCCAAGGTAGGCAAATGAGACAGAGACACCCCAACTCCCACTGTTCTGAGTCCCACGAGAACATCAAGCTAACAACCATGACATAAATGCAAAGAACCTAGTGCAGATACATGCAGACTCCATGGTTATGGCAGTGTCTGTGAGCCCCTATGAATCCTGCTTAGCTGATTCTGTGAGCCACATTCTCTTGGTGTCCTTTTGAACCCTCTAGCCCTTATAATACTTCCTACTTCTCTTGCACAGGATTCTCTGAGCTCCAAGTTGAAGGACCCGTCTGGGGTCTCTAATTTGGTTTTTTTCTCCACCTAATGTTTGGTTCTTGGTCTCTGTATCTGCCTCTATCAGATGCTGGAGGAAGCCTCTCTGTCAATGGCTGGACAATGCACCACCCATCTATGAGTATAGCAGAATATCATTAAGAATCTTTTTTTTTCTATTCTAGGTCTCTGGGCTTTTGAAATTGTTTAAATTAATACAAAAAACTCTTTGCCATTTCCTTCCCCAATGATGTGGCTGGTCTTCAAAAATTTACAGAAATACAAGCTGCTGAAGTCCAGTAGTCCAACTTACTGAGATGGAAATAAACCTTCCATGTTTATAATAGCAGTTGTTACAATATCCATGAAACCAAAGAAACCTAAGTGTCTATCAAGGGATGAGTGGAAAAACACAATCTGGTACATATACACAATGGAATAAATTGTACCACTAAAAACCATATAGTGTTGTTTGTAACCACAGGGATGGAGATGATTTTTGAAGCGAAATCAGCCAGGAATTGCATATTGAACTCCTGCATGATCTCACTCCTATAAGGATTCTAATAATCCTGACCTAGTG
Source organism: Peromyscus maniculatus bairdii (assembly GCF_049852395.1). Taxonomy (NCBI): domain Eukaryota; kingdom Metazoa; phylum Chordata; class Mammalia; order Rodentia; family Cricetidae; genus Peromyscus; species Peromyscus maniculatus. The sequence goes on from NC_134853.1 coordinate 74,488,661, forward strand.
GAAGATCGGAGTAGAATGGTGGTTTACACAGACTAAAAGACTGTGGGGGAGGAAGGACTAAGGATAATGATTTCCCTACCTTATTACCCTACCTTATTAACCTCCAGAGTTTGTAATGCAGGAGCGATCCACAAGATCCAGTTCTGTGTAAGAAAGTTTAGTGTATTACTCCACAGCAGAGTAGGCAGCTGGAAACGATGATCCACATACTAAAAACAAGAAAAAATAATTTTGAATGTTTTTACTATACAAACCTACAAATGAATGTGCAAATGGATTTACTTGCCTAATTTAAACCTTGTGCAATACAGACATGTCCACAGATACAATAGCATGGTTTTCCTCTGATTTGTGTGTTTGTTATATTTAACTTAAATAAAAGTAAAAGGTGCCAAGCCCATCTCCCAAATATTCTTTGCTACTTACAATTCATGTATTTGGCTAGAATTCATTTCTGGTTTTGATGAATATGAGTTGTTTATGCAATTATAAATTATGTAGAAATTATGGTTTGTATGCAACATCTAATACCATGTCATAACATATATTGTACCTTGCTTTTCTTTGCTCTTTTTATTCCTCAGTCTATGTTAAGTCAACTGCCATGCCATAAGGACTGCCATCACAGTCTATGTAGACTTCTGTAACAAAACACCAAAGAATGAGAGATTCACAGCTAACAGATTTATTGCCATTGGAGTCTGGGATGTCTGAGAGCAAGCTCCTGACAGATATTGTTTCTTTTTCATAGCCATCTGCCATCTCACTGTGTTTCACATGTCAGAAAGGACAAGAGTGGGGAAGCGTTTCTCTGCAATATTTAAAAGAGAGCATATTCTGATATGAGGACTCTACCATGATAATCTAATCAAGCCCAAGGTTTGCCTGTTAATTCAATCATGTTGGAGTATATTAGTCAAAGTTATCTGCAGGATCAGAACCAAGAGCATACAGAATATGTATAGTATCACTAGTTGCCTATAGGTCCACATTGGTAGTTCCATGCTTCAACACCACACACACACACACACACACACACACACACACACACACACACACCAGGAGAGAGGAGATTAGGCTGCCCTACATACTATGGGTCTGGGTAGTCCATCCGTGGTTTTCTTCTCTTTGGAGAAAGTGAGAATCATTGCTGGATTACCCATATCACAGTTAATTCTCCATCTCTCAGCAGGCTTTAGTTGCCTGTCGTTCTATAATGGTGGCTCCATGTGTCAAACTGAGCAGAAAGAAAGAGAAAAAGGAGTAAGACTCTGTTTATCCCTTATGTCCCCTCTCATATACCCAGCCAATCAGGCAACTGAAGCAGGAATTTAGAAGATACAGTTATCCACAACATAGAGAATCAGACAATTATCATTAAGAGGTGTGGCATGCTGAGAAACCGCAGAAAAACATTCCCAACACTTACTCAAATAGATGTGGTAGAATGTCTAAGTTTCCTTCAAACTCCACAGCCTGTGAACAGAGACCCACCAAGAGTCTATTAACAGCTCAGCTGGCATCAGTACAAATGTGAAATGAGACTGGAAGACAAAGATTAATGGACCAGAATACAAAAAACTAAAGACAAATCCCGCAGAAACTCAAAACAAAATGAATTGTATTTTAATACGTTGGGGGCAAGAGCTTATAAACTATGATTAATAAATAATGTACATTGTTTTCCTAGATATCTTGAGTATCTTGTCTGGTTATTGTCTGTCATTCTATTGTACCGATGTATTAGTGAGTTGCTCTCATCTTTTATGAAAGCATATCTGCATTTATACTATTAGGAGTTTAATCACTTCTTTTTCTTTTACAAATTTGTGTGTTCTAACTTGTGATTTAAATAAAACATAAGAGGTTTATTTTTGTGTATGTTACTGAAGAAATCTCAAATTTACAAATTATATTTACATCAATACTTTGTGAAGGAGAAAAGTATCTTTTTCCACATATTTTTCATATACCATTTCAGTCATTTCATTTCTTGAAGAAGCAGTCATTCTTAAAACTTGTGAATTTAGGTTCAAGCTTATCCCTTAGTAGTTCATCTGTCACCTATTATTTCAAATCAGTAGAATCAAAAGTCATCCACCCCCCCTTTTATCCCAGAAATTGAGGGTGTTAGTCTTTGCTTCAACTTTCTCTGCATACAGCCTGTTCTTGTTTACTAACATGCCTACTACATGAAAAACAATAATCTCAGAAAGACAATATACCTTTGTGAAATTCCACAAGTCACTTACTTTTAGAAGGTTTTTCTGCTAGGAACAAATATAACTTTCTAGTCTCTCACCCTTGAGAAATCAAGTTTTAATCTTGGCTCCATGACAGTAGCTTTTCTTGCCAGTGTGTCAGGACTCTGCTTTATGGCCACATTCTTGGCACATTTCACATTCTCTTTCAGGTTTATTTCTTTTTTCCCCTTTACTCCAGTGAATGGCACGATGGTCTTGGGTACTCTGTGGCTGTGAATCACTTTTTTAGTCAGCTGGGCAGTCAGTACACTGGTCTTCACTAAGATTTAATTTTTACAAGACTGTTCTTTGCAAGAACTATTATATTCTACCTCGGTCTTCACCTTATTGTGTCCTAGGCACTATTCAGGATTACAATATTTTGTATAGCAAAGCTTAGTGCACCATTTTGTCAGTGCATGCTTAATTTTTAAAAAGTAATGGCTTATTTGTAGTGTGTATGCATGCACATGTGTGCAAGAGTGGAAGTCAGAGACCAAAGTTAGGGGAATAAGGTTTTTTTCTCCCAACATGTGCTTTCTGGAGATTGATCTCAGCTTGTCAGGCTTGGCAATGGGTAATTTTATTTGCTGAGTCATCTCATTAGCCTCAATTTCTGTTTTAAAATAAAATTTCAAATGTTTCAAAGAAATACCTTCTCCCTCTCTCCTTTCCCCATAACAATATATTTCCTTTCTTCCTGAAATTATGGATTAAACATTCTGCCTTCTATGAATGTTCAACCTCTGCACCAACTCTGACCCAAACTCTCTTATATTTATTTTGGAATGGTCTTTTCTCTTTTCTATATATCACCCTCCAACACACACGCAGCATTAGAATTGTACTAGTGGCAGTTAGGCAAGCTTTTATACTATTCATATTTGGTAATGCCAAACTAAAAATAAATATAAATCTTCAAAACTTCCCTGACAATCACTTACCTGAATTATCTGTTGTATTTCCTAAAACTAAAAAATAAATAAATAAAAATAAGAGGAATTATGCACAGCAATGATATCCACTTCCTCAATTCTTCTAGCTCATATCACATTTGATAATAACTATTGACTTGTCAAGGCCATTCACGATCCTCAATGAACCAAATCCAATGTTTATTTTTTTAGTAATTAGTTAGCATTTATCTCAGACATAATTGTGGGTTCCTTTTTCCTGCAGCTTCTTGTCTCATAACATTCATTTTGCCTCTCTTCTCTAGTTTTCCTTGTCCTCAAAGACCACTTCCTGTTGTTGTAAGGAGCTTCTATTTCTGAATACCAGTAATGTGAGGAAGTTCCTCTCCCCCACCCCCATTTTTCCATTTCATCCGTGAAGTCTTCTCAGACTTTTCCCAGTCCCATGGGTTTAAATGCCATTCATATTCATATTTTTTAAACACACACACACACACACACACACACACACACACACACACCCCTTGGAATTTTAGACTCTTGTATCAACCTTCTGTTTTTCTGGATTTTAAGCATCATATAATTTATGGACTTACAGAATAACGCTTATAAGGCTTTGTGCCAATCTGTTAATCTCCATAGCTTCTTCTTGATAAAGGTATGCAAACATACACTTGCATGCTTCAGAAGGAATCTGTCTTTTTTTTTCTGCACAGGTGATATTCAATTCATCAATGAACATCACTGAATTCTTCTATAAATCATGCTCAGAGCTAATTATTTGTTTGGACAGTCTTATGGAGCTCAAGCCAGCCTTGAACCCACTGTGTAGCTGAGACTGGCTTTGATTTCCTGATTTGTTGACCATTCTGTTCTGTATCTACCTCACACATGATGGTATCACATTCAGGAGCCTCAATGTCCCACTTATGATCCGAATTTCTAATTTCATCCATTTTGTTCTAGCTCTACTCTTATGCCATGGACCTGGTCTGTCATCTCTTGTACAGGTGAGTAGAGAAACTTTCTCATGTGTATCTCTCTTCACTTTTCAAACTAACCATCATCTAAGAACCAAAAGGTCATTTGCAGAATACATAAATCAATTATTATTGTATATTCCTAGTCTCTTTAAAATGTGATTCAAATTCCTTATCCGAGTTTGCAAAGCTTCTGCTTTATTTCATATCACTCTATCCTTCACTCAATATACTTTAAGAATAATCAGCTTCTTTATATTTGATCTTGTTTCTAATATTTATGAGGCTCTTATTCACTCTACTTAGAGTATTATTTTCCCTAGTTTTGAATGGGAATACATACTAGTACTAAAATGCCCAGTAACCCTATAACTCAGTTGTTTTTAACCATCCTACTGCTGTGACCATTTAATACAATTCTTCATGTTCCTTCAACCATAAAGTTGTTTTTGTTGCTACTTCATAACCGTAATCTTGCTAATATTATGAATCACAACATAAATATCTGATATGTAGGATATTTGATATACAACCCCTGTGTAAGGGTCATTTGATTCCCAAAGGGGTTGAGACTCACAAGATGAAAACTGCTGCTATAACTATTATTTGGCTTTGTTTTAGTACTTGCTCAGTAATTAGTACTGTGTATTTATTCATTATTATGTTATGTAATATATTGCTTTTATTTCAGTGTGAGATATGACAACATTAAGAGAGTTGTGTTTAGGGCAGAGTAAGGGAAATGTTGTAGCTGGAAAGCTTCTCTCCAGGTCCCACCAAGCCCCCCAGTCCCACAACCCACATATAAAATAATCACTCAGACGCTTATATTACTTATAATCTGTATGGCTGTGGCAGGCTTCTTGTTATCTACTTCTTCTATCTTAAATTAACCCATTTCTATTAATCTATAAGTTGCCACGTGGCTTGTGGCTTACTGGTACCTTACATTTCGCTTGTCATGGCGTCGACTGGCCGGTCTTTCTGCCTCAGCCTTCCACTTTGCCCAATTCTCTTCTCTTTGTCCCACCTGTATTTCCTGCCTGGCCAATCAGTGTTTTATTTATTACCCAATCAGAGCAACACACATAAAATACAGAACATCCCACAGCAAAATGTGTTGGTTGAATAAGTGAATGTGTTGTTAGTGGAGACTTTCTGTGATTTACATGACTAATTGAGCCAGATAAGCCACTGTTTATAGCTAGTATACATCAGCAGTACAAGATTCCCATGGAGTGTGTCTTTCCTGGAAAATTCCTTGTCTTCTAGAAATGAAGATAGTTCACTAAGTCAGTATTTTAAGCTCATTTCATTTCCACTAAAATGTGTCAACATTGATCACATTTAAGGAATTGGCAACATTAAAGGTTAATATAAAAACTATAATCTGCCAAAGTAATTATATTTAAAGACCTATACCACTTGTTAAAAATCACTTAATTTTCATGTATCAAAAGATAATTTCATCTGTCAAAGTAAAAGCAAAGCAAAAATACAATATGAAAATCTTGAACTATATGTGGTGATTCAAATGAGAATGGACCCCAGAGTCTTACATATTTGAATATTTGGTCCCCAGTTAGTAGAACTGTTTGTGAAGGATTGGAAGGTGTGGCCTTGTTAGAATAGGTATGTCACAAGAGGTGGGCTCTGAGGTTTCAAAAGCTCAGGCTATTCACAGTGTCTCTTTCTTGCAAATTAGGATGTCACTTCTCAGTTACTGTGCCACCACCATGACTGCCTGCCTGCTGCTGTGCTCCCTCCCATAATGGTCATGGACTAGCCCTTTGGAACCATGAGATCCATGTTAAATGCTTTCTTTTATAGGATGCCTTGGTCATGGCATTTGCCATGGCAATAGAGAAGTAAACAGGACACTACCTCTATCATTGATTCATTTATCTTTTTCATTTATTGAATGTTTTTTGTTCATTTGATGATATGATTTGTTGAGCTCTTTGGTCATTTTGTGAGGTTAATAATATGCAAACTTTTGCTGTCTACATAAATTTAAATAAATAAAAAACTCCACGAGATTAAAAGAAATGGAACCTATTCACAACTACATTAGGGTACAGGTTAGAAATTGAATGGCACTGTTAGGAATCTAAGATTAAAGGAGTTGTATATACAAGGAGACTAGAGCTTTGTCCCAACACCTTTAAATTGATAGCTTCTTTTTTTTCTGTGATTATTATTGTTATACACACAACACAGACACAGGTACACACACATACAGGCACACATTCATGTGTAAATATTAGAGTCTGTTTTTGTTGTTTGTATATGGTTTCAGGTTTGATTACCTGTGTGGAGTAACCAATTTGAGGGCTCATGCCTGGGAGAGGTTTATTCTCCTTCTCTATGTAGTCATTAGTTGTGAGAGGTTCTTTGACCCACTGATATTTTCCTCTTTCCATATTATCATGTCTATTGATACTGCCGTCATTCAGATCTTGTTTATGCAGCTAGTCCTAGATGGTCTCAAAGAAAACTTCTTAATATTCTGATTCTTACAATCTTTCAGCACCCTCTTTGAGGATATTCTCTCAGCCCTAGATACAGGAGCTGTCCTGCTGATGTTTCCCGTGGAGCTAGGGTCCCCAGGATCTTCTGATCTCTCCACTGTGTCCAGTTGTGTTTTCTTATTGGTTTTCACTTGCTGTAAAGAGGAGCTATCTTGATGAGGTGTGGTAGTTAAACTTTTCTGTGGGTATAAGGACAAGATTTAGAATGTAGTAAGGAATTATACTGGTCTAATAAAGTATGGTAGTAGATTATTTTCTAAGGTGTGTGATCTTACTAACCCCAGGAAGTTGACTAGGCTTCTAATACCTGGTATGATTTTCCTCCTGCTGAAGGGGCCTGAAGTCCAATTAGACAGTTTGTGGCTACAATCAACATGTGAGTAGCACTTTTTGTACCTTTATTGATGCCTGGCCATTTTGTATAATATTTTATATTATCTGTGCTTAAATTCTTTTGTAATTATTAAATAGCATATTAACTACAACTGTCAAATAGCTTTTTTTTTGTAGCTCAATAGCGTTATAGATGGATAGAAATATTTCTTGTTTCCCCTATTGGCAGCTTGCATGGTACCTTCTGGTACTATGAATGCTAGGCCACAGGAAGGAATAGATACAACTCTAATCATCCGAGTCCTGTGTATGAAGTGTGAAGTATTTCTAGCTATTAGGTTTTACTTTTGCTATCTGAATGGCAACCAAGGGTAACAACAATAGCTTTCATTCTTTTAGGGGTCATTTGGGCTACCTTCAGCAACATTCCAAAATAATTTAAAAATGACTTTAAAACATAAGAATGCATCTCCTTCACAAATTCAGTAAAGAAAAAGAAGAGAGCCTCTCATATCCAGAGAAAAATAACATTGAGTAAGAACTAGATCTAGCATTTTTTTTAATCTCCATCACTTTCCTGGAGTGGTTCTGAGACATCGGATGGGAGACTGAAGAAGTTTGGAGAAGCACTTCACTAAGATAGCCTCCATAGCTAGAAGGCTGACAGCAGGAGAAAGTTAAGAGTCACGTTGCATGTGGATGTTTATGGTAAATATAAGAAATATTAATGAGGTGATTAGCACCCATGTTATAAATATTGAAAATGCATAACTGGAAAATATAACTCAAAACTGATGACAAGAATTGGGGAAATAAAGATCATAAAAATTTAAAGAAGTAATACAGAGAAACTGAAATATTATTATGGTTAAATCTAATAACTAGGTGCTTAGTGTTATGCTTTAAAAATTTTTACTCTCTTTGTGTGTAATGTCTGGTTATGGTTCTTTGCACCTGATCCCATCTGTTGCTGGAGACTACCGGGCAAAGCATAGAGCTATGAGTATAGCAGAGTATCATTAGGAACTATTTCATTGATTTTTTTTTTAATTTTTTTGGCCACTCATGATTGATTCTACCTTAGGTCTCTGAGCTATAGTGTCACCAGTTCATGGCTATCCATACAGTGTTGGGCATGGGCTCCCTCTCATGAAGTGGGCCTGAAGTTAAACCAGATATTGGTTGCTAGCTTGGTGTATTTGTGGGACTGCTTGTCTCTGACTCTTTTGCCTGTTCCTAGGACTTTTTTTCCTATTGTGTTGACTTTTCCAGCCTTGATATGAGAGCTTTTGTCTTGTCTTATTGTATCTTGGTTTGTTGTGGTTGGTTATTGTGCTTATGTCTTGGAGGCCTTCTTCTTTCTGAAAAGAAGTGTAAAGGGAGTGGATCTGGGGAGACGATAGGTGAGGCAAGCTGGAGGGAGGGGAAATTGATTAGGATATATTGTATGGGAGAAAAATCTATTTTCAATAAAATGGTTTTAAACAAATATATTTCAATTATGCATAGACTTTTGAAAACGTTGAATTGTGTTTATGTATATGTATGTATATACATATATGAGTAAATATCGCCATTTATATCCATTACACTTGAAAATAGCCTTTTAACCATTTAACAAATACTTTCTGGTACTACTTCTGCAATGGATACATGTAGCTTTAAGGTGGGTAAAGTGCACATTTTGCATAATATTTACACTATTTGAATGTAGATTATTTTATAATTATTAAATAACGTATTATTAGTGTGTGAATTTTAACACTGGAAAATGGTACATAGAGAAAATTAATAGCAAACTCATACACATGATGAAGAAAACTCACTTTTGGTGGAAGCCTTTTGGGATACAGCTCTAGGTTCTGTCCTCTGTGACTTGTCAAGCCTTCATGATCCTCTCTCCTCAATCTTAACATTGAGTTTCTATATACGTACCTCTTCCCTGGGTCCCCACATAAACATTTCACCTTTGCTTTTGGCTTAAGACGTATTTTCTGTTTGTAAAAATCATCCACCCATTCCACACAGAACATTTTTCTTTCTAATTTAATTGAAATTTAGGTCAAAATTTTAATGATCTTTTCCCTGCTACCAGCATGTCTACCTGGATTTCTCCTCTCATTCATGGTAGCAGTATGTCTTGGTGTTCCTTAACATTTGAAGTTAAATTATAAGAAGCAGTGTTTGCTGTGTTTCTGTATCTGCATCTATCCCTAAGATTCATATGTGTCTCTTGATCTAATCCTACATTCCATTCTCTTATAAAACACCAGTTATTTAGTTTAGAGTGTCCTAGTCTAATATGTCACAATCTTTATTACTGCTGCAAAGAGTAGATTAGTAAATAAGGTCACAGTTGTATTCACTGGGGTTTAGTAATTGGTTGGAACATATATGTTTAAATGATATAATTCAACTTACTATAGTATATAATATAAGAAATATCCTGTGCTTTTATGTCAATATATTAACATAGTGGACCTATCAGAAAAGTCAGAGTTAGTAGCATTTTTAAGTTATTCAATTGGAAAGTAATTGCAGAGAAAAAAACTGAGACAGGAATTTATATTTCTGTTATTGGTTTATAATTTTAATAAATATTATATATTAGAGAAGCCCTGGACATGTTTTTATAAATTAAAGACCATAAAAGTTTTAAGAAGCCAATATTCCTTAATTTAATACTTATTAAACATAGTTATAATCTTATCTAGTTGATGTGATATATATATATATATATATATATATATATATATATATATATATATATATGCTTCTTGTATGTGTGGGAAGTATCTTTCTATGTTCTTGTTGAAGATGAAGTCTATGCCAATGAAATTCTTCTCCCTCATCTCTGCCCGTGATTTGCAGATTTTGTCTTTTTATGGTATTCTACATTCCTGAGTGTTTATTTCCTGTGATTTAACAGTTTTCATATTTTTTGTTTTGTCTAATTTATACTTTATATTCTATTCCTGTTATTCTATTTCCTACTTGATCTTTCTGCTTATGAGTCTTTCCCCTTAAGTTCTATAGTTAGGTTATTGAGCTTTTAAAGTCCAACTGTTTCAGCTTTAGTTCTCTTCAATATTTCTTTTTCTTTACTGAATTAAGAGTTCAAATCCTCAGTTGTCCTCATCATTTTGCTCATATATTTGTATTTTTGAATATGAGGTCATGTATTCATATATTTGTTTTATTTGTATGTTCTTGGACATCATTGGGGGTTGTTACTCTCTTAAGTGAAGTGATCAAGTGGTCAGCTGCAAATCATGTACATACAAGCAACACTAAATGGACTAAACAGATTATATTTACATTGTTATGCCTCTATATCTGTATAACAACAATAATAAAAAGGAAATCATGAATTTGAAAAAAAGTTGAGGGGAACTTGGGAGGGGCTGCATAAGGAAGACATGGAAGGGGTGGATGGAGGAAAGAAAAGAGGGGAAATGTAATTACATTTTTAAGTAAAAAATGAAAAAAATGCTATGAAATATAAAGTAACCACTCAAATAGCAACTACAAACCTCCATAATTCTGTACCATATTTTTGCAATATTATTACTATATATAATTTTTTCAGTTTTTAAAAGTTCTTGCTAATAATACTCAGCAGATGATGTTACAAATTACTCAAGAGTGTTTACCCCTGTTTACATAAATAAAGTGCATTCTGGGAAATAACTTATGAACATATTGTTTATGTCACTTTGAATACACCCAAAGCCTAAACTTTGAGTGACTTTTCAAGTTCTATGAGTTACAGACATCAAAGTTGAGATCATGTGATGAGGTGGAGTATAAGAAGTTAATGAATTAATGGTGGTTCATAATAGCAGAATAAATGCAATAAAATTAAAATTGATGGTAGAATAATATAAGTCAACACTGAAAACAAATGCTATAGTAATGTAGAAAAAGCAGTTCATCTTTAACACATTATCACTTGGCTTGGAGGTTTTAGTGAATTGAGGAAAAAAACAATTTTAACCTCACATTCCCTGAGTGCCCTGCAGGACAAGCTTTGCAATAGCTGTACCTATTGTCTCTGACACAGGGACAAGTTTTTTTCTCTACTGAACCATGACAGTGGAAGGAGAAGGGTGGAGATAATCTTTACACATTGCATTAAGGATGCCTTATCGTTTACATCTAACCAGTTATTCCAGACACTGCAATTAGTTAAGAAAATGATAAGTATACATGCTGTATAAAGAAGAAATATAACCAATGGTGACTGATGTGGGAACATGGTAAATGGTAGAATAAAAATTCAATAAATAAAAATAGTAGAATGTAAATAAACATGGAACAATTCATATAGCAGAGCCCTTATTTTTCTTTTAACACAAATTACAATTTGTAGCCAGTAATGGTAGTTTAATAAGCACTCTAATTTGTACAGTTGTCTGTTCAAAATCAAATAGACACTGGCTACCAAAAATGTTTACAATGCTGCTTTCTGACTGATTTTACAATATTACCATGATACTACATATTGTATACATAAATTAAGCTATAATATTATAACCCCAAAATCTGTAAAGTCAAAACAAGTATACCTAATAATATATTGAGCAAAAAATTATAAATCTCATTTTCTCTCTCTCTCTCTCTCTCTCTCTCTCTCTCTCTCTCTCTCTCTCTCTCTCTCTCTCTCTCTCTCTCTCTGTTGTATGCAGTTGAGTGTCTGTATGTGAGACTAGAGCATGATTCCAGGAGTCTTCTATCACTGTCCACCACATTATCATGAGACAATATTTGCCATTTTAGATAATCTGGCTTGGCAATGAGCTCTCAGTATCTGCCTGTCTCTGCCCTCTAGCACAGGAGTTACAGACATGTGCAGCCATGCTTGGCTTTTTATGTGGGTGCTGAGAGTTCAAGCTTAGGTTCTCATGCTTATGGAACAAACAACAAACACTATTATCCACTCAATTATGTCTGTGTGTGTGTGTGTGTGTGTGTGTGTGTGTGTGTGTGTGTGTGTGTATGTGTGTGTATGAAAATCTGAGGGAAAAAGATATTCTCTAGAGATGCACATTCATAAAAAAATCTATGTACCTTTGCATTTAAGAATATCTTTGTGAGCCAACTTTCATCTAATTCATCAGTGTAGAAATATATGGGTTAATGTTACGATAGCATACTAAGACAAGATGTAGCCAGGATATGAGAGTCAATGAAAGTAGTCAATACTTTCTTGATTCAGTCATGCTATACAGGCTCTTTGTATAATATGTGACAACTCAGTCAATGTCTTCCATCTGATAAAGTGCTCTATACAAGTAATTACCCATTCATGATGATTCATGTCATTGATCTGGCCGTAGCGCTTTACCATATTTATGTCTATGACCAACTTGTCACCCAAAAAGGTCTTGCTATTTCTGGTGGAACAGGAGTCATGTTTAGATATACTGGAACCATTATGATAAGTTTTGTTCTGGCTCTTACTAGCTTATCAATAACTGCTAAGGGAAATGTCTGTATTTATCTAAGGTTCTAGCCAGATGTCATAGTCAAAATGAAATAGTTCTCATAAGGCTAGGATAAGCTTAATTTCCATATCTAAATTCTACATCTTCTCATTCACACATACTGAAACTGTCCATGGTCTTAGATGTGAGAGTACTTTGTAAATGAAATCGGTAGAAGTTAATCACAATGAGCCTCAGAAACAAGCATTATGTATTTACACATTAACACACCACAAATGAGGATCATCAGGAATGCTAAGGTGTGATTAGTGCACAGTTAAATTGCATAACTTTGATTTTTTTCATTAAAAATCCCTGGACTTTGTCCTTCCTCCTCTAATGCAATGTAGATATTTTAGTGCAATGTAGATACCACAGCCAGTTAATGCTAACAGTCTTAATTTTCTAAAAGAAAATATTGAATATTGCCGAGTGGTGGTGGTGCACGCCTTTAATCCCAGCACTCAGGAAGCAGAAGAAGGTGGATCTTTGTGAGTTCGAGGCCAGCCTGGGCTACAAAGTGAGGTCTGGGAAAGGCGCAAAGCTACACAGAGAAACCCTGCCTGGAAAAAGCAATATATGTATATATATAAACTATTGATTGACTTGCTTAAGGATTTAGGCCCTACACTGAAGAAAATGAGATGAGGTATAAGAAAATATAATATTTAAGACCTTCTAAACAAAGTGAGGTGGAGTTGGTGGTCAGAAAGCACCCCAACTCTGTGACAGTATTTTGTGGATGTATACAGTCAGGATAGTGATGAGTTGGGATGAATAGTATATGCTTAGACTTTAGTTGCTTCCACTTGAGCTTGTCACTTTTAAGGGTGGTGAACAGGACTGAAATGCCCCATGTTTTGTTCTCACAGTATCACATTATTATTATTTTGATAGTTTCTAACTCTAATTACTAGAATGGTGTTCAATTTAATAATTCCCTTTGAAGCACTTGCTGTCTGTCAGGTTACTGTGCCCCACTTTTTCACATAAAAGTTCAAATACAGTGTGGATTAGGTACACTAACAGCTGCACTAGACAGGTGAACAAGTCATCTGCACTGAACAGAATAATGGTAGCAGAATATCTTAGATTTAAGATATTCTGATGGAGAAGAAGAGAACTTCTTGTTATCTGCAAGTCAGCAAGCATGTGAAATCTTTGTTGACATGATTTTTTAATTTAATGACTTTTTTTTTTCATTTGAAAAACTTTGTGTATATACTCAGCCTTAATAACTAGGAATGATCTTTCATCATGATTATAACTACATCTGCAAAGTCCCTTTGCTATTTCTGCTAACATATTCACAGGCTCATTAAGGTGTATGCATCTTTGGGGGAATATTATTCTGCTTACTACACTAGTATTAGGTAAGCTAAGTTTCAGGGCATGAAAGTCCTTACCTAGAAAGGCAATACTGTGGTTAGATAGATGACATCCTTCCCAGTAAATGTCTTTACTATGGCAAACTATTTAAAATGTGAAGACATTTTAATGAGTGGGTTAAGGCCTTCAAATTCTGACATAAAAAGTTCCAGAATTTAGTTTTGGAGGGTGCTATAGTTGGTAAATCTTTTTGGTCTCATATGTATATCTCTTAGTAAGCTTGATGTAAAATAAACTAATCTAGTAAACTTAGGCAAAGAGGAATTTTAGTGAAACAATTTCTTTTTGTGATATGGAAAAGATAGCACCAGAAAGGATTGAAACTGAAGCATGTGGGCATCAATAATACCAAACTATTTGAATAGTCTTTCAACTTGTACACTGGATATGTTTCCTGTTTTGCTAACTTACAACTATTCACGCATTCATTCAAAACCACCTTTATACAGTACTGATACTTTTGCCTTTGAAATAATTAGTTCTAACTTTCCCCCTTTTTATGCTTGCTGCTCGTATTTACCAGATGTAGCCTATTTGCCAGATTTAGCAGTCTACAACTGCATTCCAGTTGTAGTCTATGGTTCTCTGTGTCAAGAATTGTGCATGGTGTAAGCTAGTTATCTGACCAAGTCCTCAAGGGTTAAAATGAAGATTTCAATTTTGATTGTCATCTTGAATTGATGTCTGGAAGTTCTAGGGGAAGAAGGTATTTACATGTCTGTTTTGGCTGTTTGCAAAATTCGGTTCCCTGCAGCTGTAGGACTCAAGTCCCTACTTCCTTGCTGGCTGTCAGCTGATGTTGTACATAACTACTAAAGATTACTCATGCTTCAGTTACATAGCCATCCCAACTTGTAGCTTGTAGTTGCAAACTTCATGGACTAAATTCCTCTCATGTTTTCAATGTCTCTATTCATTCTTTTACACAAAATAATAACAGGCCCAGGGTGGGTATGCATCTCTCTCTCTCTCTCTCTCTCTCTCTCTCTCTCTCTCTCTCTCTCTCTCTCTCTCTCTCCTTCCCTCCCTCCCTTCCCCTCTCCTCCCTCCCTTCCTGCCTTCCTTTCTTTATTTTTTTAATATTTATTTTTACAACCTGACCACAGTTTCACATCCCTCCTCTCTCTCCTCTCCTCCAAGTCCCAGTGTCCTGTACCCAGCCAATCAATTCCACATTCATTTGTATTTAGAGTGCAAGCCTCCCATGGATATCAACAAAACATGACATATCAAGTTGCAGTTAGAAAAAGCATCTCCCCTTGTATTAAGGCTAGGAAAGGCAATCCACTATGAGCAATAGGGTTCCAAAAGCCAGCAGAGTCAGAGATAGCCCTTGCACCCACTGTCAGGAATCCCACAAGAAGACTAAATTACACAAGAGTCACATACATGCAGAGGGCCCAGGTTAGTCCCATGCAGGCTCCCTGATTGTTGGTTCAGTTTCTGTGAGCTCCTATGAGCCTAGGTTAGTTGATTCTGTGAGTTTTCTTCTGATGCCCTTGATCCCTCTGGCTCCTACAAACTGTCCTCCTTCACTTTAGCAGGGTTCCTTGGGTTTGGTCTAATGTTTGGCTATGATTCTCAGGATCTATTTCCATCAGCTGCTGGATGAAGCCTATCTGATGACAATTGTTCTAGGCACCAGTCTTTGAGTATAACAAAATATCATTAATCATCATTACACTGATATTGTTTTCTCCATTTGCAACTGGTTCTATCCTTGGTCTCTAGGATCATCTAGTCCCTGGGTCCTGGCACTTCAGGCAGTGTCAGCAGTAGGTTCAATCTCGTGGCATGGGTCTCAGGCTGGAGCAGTCATTGGTTGGTCATTCCCACAATCTCTGTGTCACCCATAACTTAGCATGTCTCTAAAACAGTACAGTGTATAGTTCAAAGGTTTTATGGCTGGGTTAGTGTCCCAGTATCTCTCCTAGAAGACTTGCCTGGTCACAAGAGATGGCCAGCTCAGGCTACTTATCCCCTATTGCTAGGAATCTTTGCTGCTGCTGATCTACAAGGAGCTTTCCTTTCACTAGGTTTCTCCCTGACCCCAAAATACTTCCCTTCCAGTCCTCTCTTTCAGTACTCTCCTCTAACACCCCTTCATCAGATCCCTCATGTTTCCATCCCACCTACCCCTAGCTCAGACAGGAAAACTCTTCTATTTCTTCTTCCCGGGGAGATTCAAATATTCACACTTGATCTATCCATTTTTATCTAGCATCTCTGGTCTGTAGATTGTAGCATGGTTATCCTTTATTTTACAACTAATATCCATTTAGAAATGAGTACATACCATGTTTATATTCTGGGTCTGGGGTTACCTCACTCAGGAAGATTTTTTTTTCTAGTTTTCCATTTGACTGCAAATTTCATGATGTTATTGTTTTTAACACCTTAGTAAATGTATTCCATTTTGTAAATGTAACACATTTTCTCTATCCATTCTTTGGTTGAGGGATACCTAGGTTGTTTCCATGTTTTGGATATTATGAATGAAGTTACTATGAACATAGTTGAGCAAGTTTCTTTGTGGTATGATTGAGTATCCTTTGGACATATTCCCAAGAGTGATATAACTGGGTCTTGAGGTAGATTGATTAACAATTTTCTGAGAACAGCCATATTGATTACCAAAGTGGCTGTATAAGCTTGCACTCCCACCAGCAATGGAGGAGTGTTCCCCTTGCTCCATATCTTCTACAGAATGAGCTGTCACTTGAATTTTCTTTTTTTAAGTCTCTCAAGGTTTTTATTATTTTATTATTTAATCCCATTTAGTGTAATGTTTCCAGTAAGTCTGCTGCATGCAGCTTTTATTAACTCTAGATGTATGTTTTTCTATTCTTTTTTTTTTTAAGTTTCAACTTTTTTTATTAGTTTTTCATGGGGAAAATAGTCTTTTGTTGCACTAGTTCATTTCAAATCCATAAAATCAAGAGTTCTAGCATTGGGAAAGCATTTTGGATATCACGTCTAATATTTTCAACCATGGTCGCATCTCAGAATCATCCAGAAAAGAAAATTACTTAAAACTACCAGTAGCTAAGTTGTCTGGGAATGGGGTGTGTCTCTGTGCTCTAAAGGCCTGAGGTGATTCTGAAGACAGTAAGGGTCGAGAGCCTTGTATTTCCATGATTCTTTTTTTTTTTTTTTTAATTTTTTATCTTAGCCATTCGGATAGGTGTAAGATGGAATCTCAGAGTTGTTTTGATTTGCATTTTCCTGATAGCAAAGGATGTGGAACAATTCTTTAAGTGTATCTTGGCCATTTGAGAGCCACTTGTTGAGAATTTTGTTTAGTTCTGCACCCCATTTTTAATTAGATTATTTATTTATTTTTTGATGTCTAGTTTCTTGAGTTCTTTATATGTTTTAGAAATCAGCCCTTTGTAAGATATGTGGTTGGTGAAGATCTTTTTCCACTATGTGGGCTGCTGTTTTGTCACATTGACAGCGTCTTTTGTCTTACAGAAGCTTTGTAGTTTCATGATATCTCACTTATTAATTGACAGTCTTAGTGTCTGTAATACTAGTGTTTTATTCAGGAAGTAGTCTCCTGTGCAAATGCTTTAAAGGTTATTTTTCACTTTCTTTTCTCTCAGATTCAATGTAGCTGAATTTATGTTGAGGTCTTTGATCCATTTGGACTTGAATTTTGTGCATTGTGATAGATACCAATCTATTTGTGTTCTTCTACATGCTGACATCCAGTTAGACTAACACCATTTATTGAAGATTCTTTCATATTTCCATTGTATAATTTTGGCTTCTTTGTCAAAAATCAGGAGTCCAGAGGTGTGTGGGTGTGGATTTACATCTGGGTTTTTGATTCAATTCCATGATCCACCTATCTGTTTTTATCCCAATATCATGCAGTCTTAATTACTGTACCTTTGTAGTAGAGCTTGGAATAAATAATGGTGCTTCATCTGGAAGTTCTTTTATTGTGTAAGATTGTTTTAGTTATCCTGGGTTTTTATTTTCCTTCTATAGTTGAGTATTGTTCTTTCAAGGCCTGTAAGAATTGTATTGGTATTGTATTGGGGATCGCACTGAATCAGTAGATAAGCTTTGTTAAGATGGCCATTTTTACTACTTTAATCCTACTGCTCCACGAACAAAGGAGATTTTTCCTTTTCCTGATATCATTTTTTTCTTCAAGGACTTGAAGTTCTTGTCATATAGGTCTTTTACATGCTTGGTTAGAGTTACCCCAAAGATATTCTATATTATTGGTGGCTATTGTAAAGGGTGTTTTGCTGATGTCTCTTTCACTCCCCTGTATTATTTGTATATAGGAAGGCTACTGATTTTATTTTTAGTTAATCTTGTATCCAGCCACTTAACTAAAGGTGATAATGAGTAATAGAAGTTGCTGGTCAAATTTTTGGGTCCCTTATGTATACTGTCATGTCATCTGCAAATAATGATATTTTGACTTCTTCCTTTCCAGCTACTCAATCTGTGAGATGTCCAGTATGTTGTGAATTTATGTTGCTATGATTGATTGATAAATAAAACACTGGCCAGTATCCAGGCAGGAAGTATAGGAAAGGTGGGACAAAGACAGAGTGAGGCTGGGAGATGGAAGCCAGGAGGAGATACCAGCCAGTTGTTCAAGGAGCACCATGTAAAGGCAGCATGTAAAGCAACAGAACACTTGGCAACATATACATTAACAGAAATGGGCTGAGTTTAGGTGTAAGAGCTGGTCAGTGGTAGGCCTGAATTAATGGCTGAGCAGTTTAATTAATTAAGCTTATGAGTCATTATTTTATAAGCGGTTTCAGGGTCCATGGGCCTGAGCAGGGACTGGAGAAAACTCCAACCAAAAATGGTGCCCAACATGGGGCAAGATTTTCTACCTAAAACCTGAGAAAAAAGATTCTAAAATGGAGCTAAAATCAACTTCCTAGTTGTCTCTCTCAAGTTAGCAGCAGTCTGCAGGCTTGAGATACTATGGCGGGTTCCTAGCACCCATGCTTGACCTACAATATGGCAGAAATGAGGCATCTGCAAGCAGCACATTACACTGTGTGGTGGTTTTAGCCTTTGCTATTACAAAAAAAAAAAAAAGGTTTCTGGGCTACATGCTGCTTTGATAGAAACATAGACTCACTGTTTCTAGGAGTTGATGGCTCCCAGAGCTGGCAGTAAATGTACCATCACCATGTTGGGAAGCAAAGGTGGGTGGAGCCAGCAGCCACAGCACTGTTTCAATCTTAGAATGCTGCAGTTTAAAACAATAGATTCACAATAAAACAGATTCAGATGGAACAAGACTTTAAATGCTTTACAATGTGTATAAAAATACATGTAGGCTTGGAAGAGAGAGAATAAGGAATATATAGAGTTATATAAAAAAGATAGTTTTTAAAAATAAAGTTTTTAAAGAGATAGTAAAGGTAATATAAAAATAAGCCACATAAAGATGGATATTACACATAAAATCTAGATTGTATTGTCTTTGGGATTCTTAACTACAGAAATACATTTGATTGTAAAAGCTGTTGAGTTAAGCCAATATGCATATTTTAAAGATACCTTGACTTCAAAATTTGGATCTAAAGATATGTTGCTTTGGAAAGGAGGCTCTGCTTTTGTTTCCACAGAAAGTCAGAGGCTATGGATTTGTTCCAGATTAAGATACATCAGGTTGGACCAGTCAAGACCCCTGAAAGGTGTCTGATGACACCATGGCCCAGATAATCCAACATCCAGAATGGTTTCAAGGCAACTGGCTCAGACAATACACTCTCACATACTAATCCATAATTCTAAAATTTTCTTTATGTCCCCATAAGATACAGTGCTCCCCTCCAGCAGGAAGTAGTAAGAGAAGCTATGCCCAAATTCCCAAATATAACAAGCTGGCTTTGGAGATGGAATTGGCTCACTCCTTCTCTAAACCCAAACATATTCCTAAAAGAAAAGTTTGAGAGATTCTTGTGTCCCATATCAGAAGAGCCCTCTGGTGTGGAACAGAAAAAAAATTATTTAAAACATGTTGATTATAAATGTGATCTCTTTCTAAAAAGAAAAGGGGATATGATATTGATATAATAGGATGAAAGGGTAGATTAATGAACCTACTTTTAAAGAGCAACAACTTGTTTAGAAATATTTTACATTGCTATGGATTTTAGTTTATTGATACAAGTTTAAACTTAATTTTGTTATTATATATATATATATATATATATATATATATATATATATATATTTCTACTCCTGTCTGAGGTATTATGTTTATGTAACTCATTTAGATTGTAATGGATAATTAAGAAATACAGATTAATAATTAGCCTTCTATGACAGACAAACTTGTAGCATGTTAGTTAAGTTTTCTAGGTATATATAGATATATTTCAGATAGATAGGATGATGGGCATCAAAGACACTCCATATGGAGTTTATCTTCTTCTTGGCCAAAATAGCCATTTGGGCAAGAAACTGTTCTTGCCTGGACTGCTTAAAAAAATTTATCGACTGGACATGCAGGACCCATAGGAAGGTGACCATTGAACTATGCTTGGCAAAATGATCCTTCAAGTTCCTGCTTCACAGAGGAAACTGCCAGACATTCTACAGGACACAGAAAAAAGTGACTCTAGTCTTGTGGGCTGAAGGCAGATGCCCCAACTTTACAGAAAAACTTTGGATGACTGTCCAGATTGCCAGCTGTCTCTGTCTACTCTTGCAAGACTTCCAAAAATTGCTTGCGTCCTTCTCCTGTTTCTCAGATAGTAGTATATCCTTCTGAGGTTTTTGATGTAGTTGAAAACTAGATAGTTATAATTTTCTTAGTTATGATAATAGATAAGTTATATATAAAACCTTAGATTCACAAATATAGGATAGATAGGATATCTTCTTTAATATTGTAACTGTTATTCTTGCTTGATAATTGTTCTGTTATATGTAATTTTACTATGTTAAAATTAAAATCTTCCTTTTAAAAAAAGAAACAGAAAAGGGGAAGTGCTGTGGGATGTCCTGTATGTTGTGAATATATGTTGCTATGATTGATTGATAAATAAAACACTGATTGGCCAGTAGCCAGGCAGGAAGTATAGGATAGGCGGGACAAACAGAGAAGAGAGGCTGGGAGGTGGAAGCCTGGATGAGACACCAACCTGCTGTCCAGGGAGCAGCATGTAAAGGCAGCAGGTAAAGGTACGGAACACGTGGTGACATATAGAATAACAGAAATGGGCTGGGTATAAATGTAAGAGATAGACAATGGTAGGCCTATTGTGATTCAAAGTTTTGCTGTGTATAGTAGTCTGGGCTGGCATCTGTGGTCTCTTAGAGTCTTCAGGACATAAATCCAGGTTTTCTGGCTTTTAAAGTCTCCATTGAGAAGTTGGGTACAATTCTAATAGGTCTGTCTTTGTATGTTAGTTGGCATTTTTCTCTTGCAGAAACATTTAATATGTTTTCTTTATTCTCTGTGTTTGGTGTTTTGATTATCATGTGGCAGGAGGTCTTTCTTTTCTAGTCCAATATCTCTGGTGTCCTGTAAGCTTCTTTTACATTTATCGGCAATTCCTCATTAAGGTTAGGAAAATTTTCACCTATGATTTTGTTAAATATATTTTCTCATATTTTGAGCTGGGTTTCTTCTTCTTCTTCTTCTTCTTCTTCTTCTTCTTCTTCTTCTTCTTCTTCTTCTTCTTCTTTTTCTTCTTCTTCTTCTTCCTCCTCCTCCTCCTCCTCCTCCTCCTCTTCCTCCTTCTTATTTTCCAATTATTTGAAGGCTTGATCTTTTCATAGTGTCCCAGATTTCTTGCATGTTTTGTGTCATGAACTTTTAAATTTAATATTTTTTTAACAATGTATCTATTTTTTCTCTCATGTCTTCAAGGTCTTAAATTCTCTCTAACATTTCTTGTATTATGTTGGTAGTGTTTGTATCTGTAGTTCCTCTTGGCTTATCTATATTTTTATTTGTAAATTCCCTCTGTTTATGTTTTCTTTATTGCTTCTATTTCCATTTTCAGATCTTGAACAGTTTTATTTATTTCTGTCATTAGTTTGTTTTTTGTTTTTTATTGATTTTCTTGACATTTTTAAGAGATTTTTTTACTTTCTCCAGTTTTTTGATTGACTTTTCTTAGGTTTCTTTAAGGTATTTATTCATTTCCTGTTTAAGGGCCTCTCTTCTCATCATAAATTTGTGTTTAAGGTTGTTTTATGCTTCTGCTGTGTTGGAATATTCAGAGCTTGCTATAGTGGGATGGCTGGGTTCTGGTGACAACATATTGCCCTGGATGTTGTTGTTTGTATTCTTACACTTCCATTTAGGCATCTAGATTTGGAATGATTATAGGTTTGGGTGCCAATTCCTCAATTTGTCTTTGTTTTATGGCTGTTTTCTTCCTTGGTTTCTGTTTCTTCTCTGATCTTCTGGCTGCTGTGGCTTGTGCTTGAGTAGAGGGTCTCCTCCTGCATTGGTAGCTGGACTCCTGAAGACTTGGATTGCCTCTGGTCCAACCGAGGTTGATGCCCAAGTTTGGGGCTGTTGTTCTCACTCTGTGCTTGGCCTCCCATTTGTCTGGGTGGTCTTCTGGGGTTCGGGACACTGGTCTGGCTTCTAGGGGGAGGGTAGGAGGCTTCTACCTGCTTTTCAGGGAGGTTGCCTGGTATCTGTGTTTCAGGATTCTCCTTGGGCCTCTAGGTGATGGAAGGCTCCCCTGTCAGAGGAATGGACTGGGATATGGTGATGATGAGAGGAGGGGCAGTTGAAATAATGCTGGTGATCATGGGTGGGGTGGTGAGCAGCTTTACTTGGGGTTCAGGATGCTGGCCTGGCCTGGCCTCTGATGGGGTGGAAGGCTTCTCCCAGAGGTGTGGGCCAGGGTATGGTATAAAGAGAAAAGGCACAATTGGAGTTATGCTGCAGGGGTGCATGCGGGATGGGAGCAGTCTTCCTGGGTTTCAGCATGCTGGCCTGGCCTCTGGTGGAAGAGCTAGTCTCACTTTCTTAACTGCTTTGGGGCCTCAATCTTATCTGCCATCTCCCTTTAGCAGCACAATAATCTGTTATTGGAGACCTTTTCTGAATTTTACCCGTCGTCTTCTTCATTTGACGTTACTTAAATTGTACATTTCAAAGATAAACTTATTTAACTTAGTCTGGTAACTAGGTTCACCTTTGGGATAATCAAAATCAGAGTACCTAGATCAGCAGTGCCTACCAGACTGATTACAGGTGAGGGCAGTTACTTGTTAAGGTTTCACTGATAGTTTGTTATTGTATAGATAATAGGGATTCTATGTAAGAATAAAAGAATGAATGTCTCCACAAGCCCCATAGACATGGAAGCCTTTGATGTCTATTGAGAGGGCATTAAAGCTTAGTTATCAAAAACAGGAAAGAAAAGAGCAGACGTTCAATTCCTTAATAAAGCCTATAATAGCTTTCACGTTGTTCCTCTTTGGTGACAATATTGGGATGATTGAGATAGAGAATAGACAGAGAAATAAATGCCCACCCCAAATACAGATAGGTCATAATAATTGAAATGTAGAGGAAGTGTCCTTCATTGGTTTAAATGTAATAATGGGCTATATGGCTAAGTGGAACTTAAAAATACAGACTGTTAAAATGTGTTCAGCCAGCCTCATTGAAGTACTCCCTGGAGAAAAGAACATTCATGTTAATTAGAAAAACTCAACATGCACTGATATGAATTTGAACAATTTTAATTCAGAATGTCCCAGAAAATAAAAGTGGGTGATTCCCCTTTGATCTCTGTGCTCCTTGAACAATTATGAAACACAATTCTGAGTGCTCTTCAGCTTGCCCAGGCTAAGGAGACTCAGTTTATAAAGGCTCTTTACTGCCAGTGAAAATAGTGGAACCAACAACCTGTGAGACCTGGTATTTTAAAAAATTATTGCCTAATTATTTCTAATTCTACACCAATTTTCTAATTCAAAGAGCTGCAATATTTATTTTTCCCACTGGTTAAATAATCAGTCATTGGGAAAGAAGATGATTTGAATTAAGTTCATAGAAGCAAAATAGTCATAAGAGCCTTTGAGAGATCAAATAACGGGGGTTTACCATCTCTTTCTCTCTTTGGTGTTGAATAACTTACAAACACATCCAGGCAAAGCAGTGAGTGAATGTTTAATCTTGGTTTAATTTACCAAAATTCAATAAACTTTCAAATACATAATAAAGCTTTCTAATTTTGTTTAATGACATAAAAACAATACAAAAATGAAGGTGAGGATTGGTATAAATTAGCCATTATTGTTCTCTAAATATAATTTTGGTATTTGTAACCAAATCTCTAAAATTTATTTTAATGTATTTTGTAGATATTGTTAATATATGTATAATTAATAACTATATTAATTTTAAAGTATAAAGTACTTGAAAGTTATTTCTTTTTATAGATTTTTTTTGTTATCATAACATTATCTTTTCCTTTGTACCCCTTCATTACAATCTCATTTGATTTCTCTGAGATTCATGGCCTCCCTTTAAAAAATTCAGCTCTGAAATAATATATATACAAGTAAGATCGTGCATGCAAAGCAGGGTGGGTTTGTGTATTTCTTTAAAAATAAAAAAGTTATTCAAGCTGAAAAGTTATAACTTTTCTTGACCCCACCAAGAGTCCCATTTCAGGGAAAATGACAGTAAAACAATACAAAGTTATCAGTGGAAACAGAACAACTTATACATATCTGAAGTAGAAACCCCTGAGAACTCACTAATAGGCTTATTTACTGTTAACTTTTACAGACTACCTTTGCTTGAGTGTGAACTAGCTTCAATTTGAGAAACTCCAGTAGTTTTCTTCTGGGATATCTTGCCTTAGCTCCTGCTTTCTTTTCCAGTTCATAACCATGCTCCAGTTTCTCACAAAGAAGTTCCTAGAAAGTTACATCTTCATCCTTTATCAGAAACAGATTCTCATAGGATACAAATGTTGGAATCATCAATAACTTTGATTATTTATATGTTAAGGAAAATAATGCAAAAAGTAAACATTAAGTACAAAACCATATTCAGCATTTCTAAAATAAAGAATTTCAAATGACCAAAAGACATATAAGGAATTGCTCAGCAGTCTCATCAGGGAGACGCAAATCTCTGAGATACCATCTTATACCTGTCAGAATGGCTAAGATCAAAAGCACTGTAGACAACTTATGTTGGAGAGGATGTGGAGCAAGGGGAACACTTCTCCACTGTTGGTAGCAGTGCAAACTGGTACAGTCACTTTGGAAATCAGTATGGCAGTTTTTCAGAAAATTGGGAATCAATCTTCCTCAAGACCCAGGTATACCACTCTTGGGCATATACCCAAAAAATGCTCAATCATACCACAGCGACACATGCTATGGGATGTCCTGTATGCTGTAAAAATATGTTGCTATGATTGATTGATAAATAAAATGCTGATTGGCCAGTAGCCAGGCAGGAAGTATAGGTGAGACTAGCAGAGAGGAGAACTGGGGGAACAGAAAGGTGGAGTGGGAAGAGACACAAGCCTGCCATCCAGGGAGCAACATGTAAAGGCAACAGGTAAAGCCACAGAACACATGGCGACATATAGATTAACATAAATGGGCTGAATTAAATCTAAGAGCTAGTCAGTGGTAGGCCTGAGCTAATGGCCCATCAGTTTAATTAATATGTTTCTGAATGATTATTTTATAAGTGGTTGCAGGGTCCATGGTGCTAGGCAGGACTGGAGAAAACTCCAGCAACAGACACACGTTCATGTTCATAGCAGTATTATTTGTAGTAGCCAGAACCTGGAAACAGTCTAGATGCCCCTCAACTGAATGACGGATTTTAAAAATGTGGTACATGTACACAATGGAGTACTACTCAGCAGAGAAAAACAATGATGTCATGAAATTTGCAGGCAAATGGATGGAACTAGAAAATATCATCCTGAGTGAGGTAACCAAGACTCAGAAGGGCAAACATGGTATATACCCACTCATAAGTGGATACTAGAAGTAAAGCAAAGGATGATCAGACAACAACCCACAACTCCAGAGAAGTTAGCTAAAAAGGAAGACCCAAAGAGGGACACATGGATCGCCCTGGGAAGGGGAAATAGATGAGATCTCCATGAGTGAACTGGGGGTGAGGGGTGGGCAATGGAGGGTAGGGATGGGGGATGAGAACATAAGGGGATGGGATGGTCAAGCTGGAACAGGGATGGAGTGGAAAGCAATGAGAAAGATATCATGATGAAGGGAGATATCATGGGGATAGAGAGAAACTCACTGCTAGGGAAGTTTCCAGGAATCCCCAAGGATGACCCCAGCTTAGACTACTAGAAATAGTGGAGAGGTGCCTGAACTGAACTGGCTTGCTCCAGTGATCAGACTGGTGAACACCCTAACTGTCATCACAGAGCTTTTTTTCCAAAGAATGATGGAGGTAAATCCAGAAATCCACAGCCAAATACCAGGTAGAGATCTAGGAGTCCAGTAGGAGAAAGAGAAGAGGGATTCTATGAGCAAGTGCATTAAGATCATGATGGGGAAACCTGTAGAGACGACCAAATCAAACCAGTGGGAACTTATGAAAGTTGGATCAATGGCTATGGAGCCTGCATGAAACTGGACTAGGCCTTCTGCATGGTGAGACAAATTGTGGAGCTTGATCTGCTTGGGGGGACCCCTGGTGGTATAATTGGAATCCATCCCTGGTGCATGAGTGGGCTTTTTGGAGCCCACTACCTATGATGGGACACCTCATGTAGCTTTGAGGCAGGGGGAAGGGCTTGGACTTGCCTCTACTGTGTGTGCCTCCCTATGGGAGGCCTTGCCTTCTTGTTGGAGGGGAGTGGGGATGGGTTTTGGGGAAGGCTGGGGGTGTTAGGAGGAGGGAAGAGGAGGATCTTTGGTGTGTAAAATGAATGAAAAAATTCTTAATAAAATTTTTTTTAAAAGAAAGAAAATAGTTTTAGAAATAACAACTCTGTGATAGAAATGGGAGCCAGTGGGTTAACATGGAAACAACACAAAATTTCCAGTCTGAGTTGATAGGAATTAGTATAGTCAATAAAGTGCTTGCTGGATAAGCATGAGGACTCAAATTTGGATCATTGGCATGCAGGTAAAAAGCTTGGCATGGCAGCTGTATCTGTAACCCCAGTGCTAGTAGGTAGGGAGTGGAGGGTCACTGGGCTTCTTATCCAGCCAGGCTAGCCTACTAGGTCAATTCCACTGAGAGAAACTCTCTTAAAAGTAATTGTTGGTCAGGGCTGTCCAAGAGACTCCAAAAACATATAGCCTATTATTATTGTCTTTGTTTACCCCACAAGATGGAAGGTGAGTCTTTAATGCTGAAGACATAATATACTTCAGAGACAGAGTCCAGGTGCCCCTGAGTACCTCCTCACTGAGGACTGGCTTCTGTGACACTGGAAGGCACCATGAAAACTTCCAAAAGGGAGAAGAAACCAACAGTCCTAATTAGCTCTGATATCTGTGAACACCCCACATGGTATGATTATCCTAAGGGTGCAGTAGTATGCATACCTTGGCAGTATTCTAACTTTCTAATTGGATTTAAGACCTGCTTAACAAAAGCCTGCTACTAGAAACCTAACCAGGGCTAGTAAAGTCATGGATATTGAAGGAGAATCTAAAACTACCACTTTATTAAACCAGCACAACCCCTAACTACATTCAAATATTTGTCCTTATTCATGTAGATAAGAGTGATCCTCACACCTCATCAAGGAAATTTCCCTTTGCAACATATGAAGACCATTGCAGAAAACCACAAATAATCAAAATAAAGAGTTAAGGCTCACAGTCCTGACAGAAACAGCTACAACTCTACTTTTAATAATAACTTTTTCAGAACCTGCAAAGATGGCAGTCTCCTACACTGGATCACACTAAGACTTTCCTACTTGTTCTAATTTTTTATCAAATATTGAGATATGCCCCGTTGGACCTAGACATATGATCTCATAGGGTTTGTATGATTTGGCCACATTGTTTTCATGGAGTCATTGACACAATTTCAAATGTTTTCAGCTCAGTTAATATATTTGCTAAATATACAAATTCTGCATGTGCAGTTAGATGACTCACAATACAGTTATAATTTGTCTGGTTTAACTTGAGGCCCATATCATGGGAGAGGATCCATGCACTATGCTGCCTGGATGGACAGGAACCAGATACTGGATGACTCAGAGACGTATGGTAAAACCAAACATGACGGGCCATAAAAAAAAAAAAGAAAGAATATCAATGAAATGACTTGTAATGACATTCTGCTATATCACATTGATAAATGCCTCATCTGGCCATCACCAGAGTGGCTTCCTTTGGCAGCAGATGGAAGGTGGTACAGAGAGATCCACAGCCAGACATTATGCAGAATGAGAGTCTAAATTGGAGGTCTCCATAGGGTCCCTCCTCTAGAAGCTCAGGGAACCCCTATGGAAGAGGGGAAGAAAAGATGATAGGGGTTGAGGAGATTGAGGATACCAGGAGAATATGGCCCATTGAATCAACTAAGCAGGACTCATATGGGCTCTCAGAGACTGAAGAGGAAAGTACTGTGCCTACATGGATCAGCACCAGGTCCTCTGGGTATATGTTATGGCTGTTAGCTTGGTGTTCTTGTGGGACTCCTGACAGTGGGAGCGGGTGTGTTTCTGACTTTCTCACCTGCTCTTGGCATTCTTTGGTCTTATTGGGTCACCTTGTCCAGTTTCGGTGTGAGAACTATTGCCTTGTCTTATTGTACCATGATTTTTCATGCTTGACTCTTCTTTTTTGGAGACCTGCTCTTTTCTGAATGGAAACAAAAGCAAGTGGATCTGGAGGAGAGGGGAGCTGAGGGAAGGTGGGGGGGAGTGGGGGGGCAAACTGTTCTGGGGATGTATTGTATGAGAGAATAATCTATTTTCAAAATGATAAAATACAATAAATCATAACATTTTCAGGCACTTAAACTATGAGAAATCATTGTTCATTTCTTAGTTTTGTTTTTTTTCATAGTATCAGATGAAAAACCACATTTTTTTCTCAAATGTAACAGAACTGTGCAAATCAATACAGAAACAACACAGTTAGGTCAGGAAAAGACAAAAAGGAAGGCTTATGACTTGTCACATTTCTGTTCACTAATCATTAGTAGACAATGGGACATATTTTAGAACAAAAGTGGTAATGGAGAAAGAAGGAAAGTCAACAAATCATTTTCTCTCTAGACACTAACAGTTATAGGTTATCTGTGTATATTTCTATTACTATCAGTATGAATAGGTTGAACATCTAAAATTTTCACTCCTAGAGACCTTGATCCATTTTTTCTCTATGTTGATGGTGTCCTGTGTAGCTTGGGTCCTAGAACCCTCACTAGGAATGGTAAGGGAATTAAAAATTTACAGACACAATGACACATGTACAGAAAAGGTGGGGTCAGATGGTGTGTGTGTGTGTGTGTGTGTGTGTGTGTGTGTGTGTGTGTGTGCACTTTGGTGGGATGACACCTACTATGGCCTGCAACTTGAACTTTGGCATGTTTGTTATGTACAAAATAGGGCGAGAGCTTGAAGAGTTGTGGGAGGTCTCTGAAGGTAAGAAATCGCAAGCTGTAAAAACCTTGGAGGAGAAAGATGCTGCGGTTGCTAGTTTGTGTACACGCTTGCCACTGGCTTGTATTCAGACCCCGAAGAAAAGCTTTGCAATCCATGCGATCTTGGCCCATACGGGAAATAGCTTTTCCATTAATGAGGGATGTGGGCTCAAAAAATAATTATATAACATTTTGCATACATATATTATATTTTTTCTCATAGATAGACAATAAGGGAATAAGGAAGGGGCCTGTTGTAAATTTAATATTTGTAGAATTTAATAAAAGCTAAGTGAACTATGCATTTTTATCTTCATCATTAGTGTTGCTTAATAAAGAACTGTGACCAGTTAGATTATTCAGCTAGTAATATTTTCTCCTCTCAACCCTTATGGGAGATGAGCATTTGTATATTTCATTAATATTGCTCTTGGTCACGTTGCTTTACTTAGTTAATTAAATCTGAGCATTAAGAAATAGTATGCCTTTCTACTTACACCTCTTCAAACTTGTAACTTCAATTAGGAGATTAAGATGCTATAAATAAATGCTATCTCTTCTGCTTGAGTCCCAGTATGAAATGGGCACCAGAGTAATCCAACAAGATACTGAACTTGGAGCCTGATATCAAATAGGTATGACTTTTAATCACTGTAGGATGAGATAGGACATATTTTTTAGGTGGGAGACAAGTGAATAATAACAAATAGAGAAAAAATGGCAAGAATTTTCATTGGGTCTAGCTTTTCCTTCTTTGTGAGATGATTACACATCCATATCTTTTAAGCTTTGGCCAATTGACTTGACTTATCTAATGAAATATTGGCAGTCATAATAAAACTACATCCTGGAACCTGTTAGTGTTCTTGCATCGGCTCTCTTTGCTCCTACTGTTGCCATAAAAAGAACATGGTTCTTTATCACTTACTTGCTCAGGAAGAATTAGAGGCACCGGGAACAACCTGAAGTCCCGCTTAGGAGTTGGCTATAATAGTTAAGACTAGTGCATCCAGCAAGATTCTCTTGTTATGGAACTATTAGTGAGAAATAAGTTATTATCATTGCATGTCAGTGTTTGGGACAACTTGTTAGGATTGTTGTGACCACAGCTGACTAAAATAACAACCAGCTTGATCTTTTATTTAACTATTTGATAAGTTTTGACATAAAAATCAGCATGATATGTTCTATCTTATTTTATTGTAATTACCATACAGGGTTGTGAATTTTAAAAAATTATAGAGGGAATATAGCTGTGAGAGGAGCAGGAAGCCAAACAGTATTCATGTTTTGTCATATTTCAGAAGACTGGAAAAGAATATACATACCTGATACCCATTATTCTCATTTTGGGCAAAATAAAAAGAGCAAACAGCGTTTTAACCTTTGTCACAGGGAGAATATTAAATATATAAGGATTAATAATATATGAGAAAAATAAATTATACCATAGCTTTCTTTTAGCAAAGATATTTTTGATACATTTGTATGGTCTTATGAATATTGACAAAAATTTTACTACACTTCTTAAGAAATGAGCATTTTGTCAATAAGTACAATTTCATAAATACTAGACATATTGGTATCTTTATCCGAGCACAGAATCACGGCTTACTTTTTCAGGTGCAGTTCAGCAAAACTGAAGTAAATGCTCTCTGATGTTTAAGTTCATTGCAATTAGAGGTGTGAAAATAGTATTTACTTCACTTTTATTGTAAATGTTGTGGAATTATTTTTGTGTCACAAGGTATAGACATTTATAAGTCCTTGAAAAAACTCAATTCATAAAACGAACTGTCAACAAAGTCCAAGGTTTGGAAAAATTTCAAATTCAATTGTATGGCATATAGTGATTTACAGCTCCATTGTATAAGATATCAAGGTTTTTCTTTTCAAATACTTGAAAAAAATTAAATGTCATATAAAAAATACTTGATAAGTATACCTAACTACAAGAGTGTTTTATTTTGTCATTTAGCATTTATTGGGAAATTAAACTGAATATACAGGATACAGAATACAATGAATCATATTTGTTCTATTTCAAATATCTCACAGGTGTAGTTTTTTTATTTTTTTTTATTTTTTATTTATTTTTGTTGTTTTTTAACTCTTTGGGATCTCGCCACTCAGCTCCCATTAAACACATGGAGACTTACCCTTACTTATGAATGCCCAGCCTTAGCTTGCCTTATTTCCATCCAGCTTTTCTAACTTAAAATATCCCTCCCCCTCTTTAACTGCATTTTGCATCTGGGCTTTTTACCTTTCTTTATTCTATATATCTTTGTTTCCTTCTTACTCCATGGCTGGCTGTGTATCTGTGTGTCTGGCCCCTGAAGTCCTCCTCTCCTTCTCCTACCAGCCCTGCCTATTTCTCTCTCCTGCCTTGCCCTGGCCATTCAGCTCTTTATTAGACCAATCAGGTATTTTAGGCAGACAAAATAACATAGCTTCACAGAGTTAAACAAGTGCAACATAAAAGAAAGCAACACATCTTTGAAACATTAAAGAAATGTTACACAGCATAAATGAATGTAACACATTTCAAAACTAACATTCTGTAACATTTCTACCTTTTTGTCTAAATAAAAAAGTTTTAACTTTAACATTGTAAAACTATATACAAAAAAGTTATCATGTAAGAATTACATTTACAATATTTAGTCCATTTGTATTTAGTAAATTCAGAGAAAAGACTCCATTATCAAATCTTAGTGATTCCAAAGTTTTTATACCTAATTTAGTTTCTATCATAACAAAGGAAAACTATAACAACTATTTAGATTTTTACTCCATCAAAGACCCCAGTAATATTGCCTAACAACAGAGAAATATGTCTGCCTGTACAGGCACCCAAAGTTCCTCTACAACATTGGGGGCATCCATCCTTGGCCTACAGGCCTAGAATATCTGGCTGATTTCTCAGTGAATCAGGAAATTTGAAGGACTGCCTCACCTTGTATTGGCAAAGTTCATCAGTCACTTTTCTCTGTCCTATAGAATATCTGGCAGATACTTTTGTGAATCAGGGATCTCAAAAGATTGTCCTTCCCTGTCTTGGCAAAGTTCAACAGTCTTTTTTCTGTGTCCCACTTGTCCAGTCTGTACAGCATACCATCAGCAGTCAAGACAGGAGTGGTTTCTTATTCAAATAACTAGCCTTCTCAGACTGAAAGCAAGTGTCATGTGGAGTTTCTTCAATGCCCATCATGGCTTTTATGAAATAAATTGGTGCTTCCAGGAACAGATGTGTCTCATTGTTATGAAAAACCTTATGTTATTAAACATTTTAAATGCCATATTCTGTAGGTCATTGAGGGGTTTGAAAATTATCTGTCTAAAATATACCTGTTTAGCCTTGAACACATTCCTAATGTGACTACAAGTTTGATTATCATAGATTAACTACTAACCTCATTTCTTAATTATATATTGCATTTTAAAATGAACTGCTTAAGCACAATACCCCAAACAAGAATAAAAACATATATACAGTACCAAATATGACTTTAAATTTGTATCAATATACCAAAATTCATGCCAATATAAAATATCTGAGATTAACAGTTGTATTTTCATCCTATATTCCTATGTTCCCCTAAATGGCAAAAAACATCCATAACCTACCAAGTAACTAAATACCATCCACACACAAAACTCTTGGGAATGTGGGCACTATGTTCTCTAGACTGTTTCCTGTGGTCTGTCAGTGAAGGCATCTTTAGGGGTCCCTGAGGAAATTGAAATAATATCCAAATCCTAGGAAAACCAGATGATTGGTGTCACCTGTCAAGATTCAGGAGGTCTCCCCTGATCAAAACTGATCCCAAAGGAATTAACCCTGAAGGAATCCACAGCCTCTCATTTTCTGTAGAAACAAAAGCATAACCTCTTCCCCAAAGCATTTTGACTTCCATTTGACAAATACATTTTTTTACTTTCATTTTAAAGTTAAGGCAGGCCTGAACTATAGAGACTGAAATAAACCATGTCTCTTAGCAGCTGCCGGTTGCTTATCAGCAATCAAAAAATTCAAGGTCAATAAGTAACATACAGGATCCAGACTCATTACGTACTTCTGGTCTCTATGGGTTCATTCATTTTTTTTTTTAATATTGCCTTACTTCTCTCTTTAAAGACTG
Organism: Peromyscus maniculatus bairdii; assembly: GCF_049852395.1. NCBI lineage: Eukaryota > Metazoa > Chordata > Mammalia > Rodentia > Cricetidae > Peromyscus > Peromyscus maniculatus. The sequence continues at coordinate 74,522,274 of NC_134853.1, forward strand.
TATTTTATTATTTATAAACTATATATTTTTTTTCTATCTAGACCCTCTTTTCTTTTCTTTCTTAAGCCTATGAACATTGTTATATACATTGTAACTTCTTTGAGCTTTTGTTCCCATCTGGATCTGTCTTTACTGTGTATCTTTAGTCTTTTTTTAATTTTATTTTTATTTTACAATATAATTTAAATCTACATATCAGCCACGGATTCCCTTGTTCTCCCCTCTCCTCCCCGCTCCCCTTCCCCCCCAGGCCACTCCCCATTCCCACCTCCTCCAGGGCAAAGCCTCCCCCCCCGAGGATTGAGATCAACCTGGTAGACTCAGTCCAGGCAGGTTCAGTCCCCTCCTCCCAGGCTGAGCCAAGTGTCCCTGCATAAGCCCCAGGTTTCAAACAGCCAACTCATGCACTGAGCACAGGACCTGGTCCCAGTGCCTGGATGCCTCCCAAACAGATCAAGCCAATCAAGTGTCTCACCTATTCAGAGGGCCTGATCCAGTTGGGGGCCCCTCAGCCATTGGTTCATAGTTCATGTGTTTCCATTCTTTAGGTTTTTTTGTCTGTATGAGCAAGAAACAGCTAAGTGCTTCAGCTAGGATCTCTGATAAGGCTTTGGCAGCTGGCTTCACCCACCTCAAGGGTGGAGCCTAAAGCTCACAGGCCCAGTTGGAGGTATGTGACTGGTAGGTAACTGTTTCAACCTCTCAGCTCTGGAATGCCAGTGCTCTGCACTGTGGCAGGTGTTTTTTACATTTTTGTTTGTTTGTTTGTTTCTATTTAGTATGAAAAAGGTTAAGTGCTCTGCTGTATGGCAAAACTTCTTTAAGGAGCCATATCTTTTCGATTTTTTTCAAGCTTTCTCAGGTCCTGCATGGAAATATGGGCCCCACATTGGAACACCAAAATGTAGTTGCTTTTTTTTTCTTTTTTTTTACTTTTTGGGGGCCTACCACCCATCCCAAATAAATACATGGAGACTTATTCTTACTTATGAATGCCTGGTCTTAGCCTGGATTTTCTAACTTGAATTATTCCATTTCTCTCTTTAACTACATTTGCCTCTGGACTTTTTATCTTTCTTTATTCTATATATCTTTTTTTTTTTCCATCTTACTCCAAGTCGGCTGTGTGGCTGGTTCCTGGCATCCTCTTTCTTCTTTTCTCATGCCTTGCCTCTCCCTAGATTTCTCTTCCTATTTATTCTCTCTGCTCACCAGCCTCACCTATTTCTCTCTCCTGCCTAGCCATTGATCTTTCAGGTGTTTATTAGACCAATCAGTGTTTTAGTCAGGCAAAGCAACACAGAGTTAAACAAATAAATAAATGAATATAACACATCTTTACATATTAAACAAATATTCCACAGCATAAACAAGTGTAACACATCTTAAACTAATATTCCACAACACAAAGGCTAGTGGGAAAAGAGAATTATGAATAGTCAGCAGTGAACAGCTGGTTTCTGAGGTACTATACTTATCTTTTTGCCCCTTTGGAGTTATGGGATCTGTTCATTCACACTTTGGATCTAAGCTTCAGGATAGAAATTGGATCTCTTCCTATCTTCCTATATAAATACTTGTATCATTGACTTTCAATCAATCAATCAACACACACACACACACACACACACACACACACACACACACACACACACACATTCTGTGAACATCACTTACCCTTGTTTGATCTCTTTGACCAGGAACTGTTTTTCTCTGTTTTCTTTATGTGTGCACTGTTTTTCTGTTTTTTTCTTTTTCTTTCTTTCTTTCTTTTTTTTTTGTGTGTGTGTGTGTTTGAATCTGATTGTTCTCTCTGTTTTCCTTCCTTCCCTTCCTCCCTCTTTTCCTTCTTTTCTTCTTTCCTATTTGAACCTAAGATCTATGCATTCTAGACAGGCACTCTACCACTGAGGTATATCTCCAGCTCTCAGTTGTTCTTCTGTGTTGAGTAATAAGCCAGGCTGAAATGGATACTATAGTGTAAAATGCATGGCTACTCTTTGGAGCAAGGCATTCCCTTATCCATCTTTAATAATTTCAACAGTTGCCCTACCCTAGGTGCCTTCTCACGTGAATTTCCCACTTAACTGTCTGGAAATAAATATCTGAGTATCTGTGTCTGGGGAATGTAAGCTAAGATAACTAGCAAAGAAAGCTGACTTCTAATTTCAATTTGAGGTAGGCAGACTTCCTGATAATTTCTGATAAAGATGGTACCACCTAGAGGATGGAATTCTAAAGAAAGTGTTGAAACTTGCCAATATTGAAGTGTTATAGGATACCAGTGGAAGACACTACCTCATGCATGCATATCCTAGGTGTTTGAGTAGTTCAGAGAAAGCAGAAATTAAAGAATTTAATATGCTTAATTGGAAGCACTAAAGCATTAAAGGAAGCATTAATGAGACTCTCATCTCCTGTGTCTGGAGGGCAGAGACAGCTTCAGCTGGTCCAAAGACTTAATTAGAAGAGTAAAAGATCTTCAGAGAAAGTTGGAAACTGAATAATTCTGAGTCCGGAAAGTCTGCTATGCCAAAGAGATATGAAAGAAAAGGGACTATCAATTCTTTTAAGCTATTGATGACTACAAAACATGTCTTATTCCTTACAAAAGGGTAACAACCTCAGCTCCTATGCCACTACATAAAACTTTTGCCATTGAAGCCAATAAGGTCCTTATTCTAGGATCTGTTTACATGCTTTCACCTAGCCACAAAATCAATGCCTAAAACAAGACCTACCTAAGGAAGTACTAAACCTGCCAGAGAGAAAGAGGAATGGTTACTTCTGCTAATAGTACTCACAGAAGCCAGTAAACTGATTTATCCATGAGATGGAGCCCTTAGTGTATTCATAGATCAGAGGAGCGTGGACAGAGCACCTTCAATGATAGACTTTGGCATGTCCACATTACCCTAGAGAACTGTTACAACATGCCAGCGTCTCTGGTGGGAGCATGAAGATATGAGAGCTAACATTCTGTAAAGCAGAAATGCAGCTCAGCTCTGGCAGATGGTACAAGAAGGAAAACGGAAGTCAACATGTTTAAGTAAATATACTGTGAAAAGCTGAAAGATCCTCCAGCTAATTACATTTTATAAGGCAGAACAAAGGACGCTTCATTTGTGAAATCGCAAAGGATTGCACTGCTTAGGAAGGCATCAGTATCATTGAAAAACTCAGAATGATTGTATTCCACAGGCCAGAGCTTTAGTGGGCCTTTACTGACCCTGACAATGATGGTTTGCTAAACCTTGGAAATTGCAGTAATTCATTTTGGAAATTGCCAAGCATACTAGCATTTCCTTCCCTCCCAGCAGAGTCCCAGTCTTGACAACTTCCCATGGGCTGGTGTAGAGTAGGATTTATCAATATGGTATCACGTTTAACTATTGAGGTATAGCTGACATTACACCCATGCCATTTACAGCATATAATCATATACCACCTAGACAGTTTTGATTAATAGAAACTTTTCAAAATGTATTGGTTTGGTGTATGCATGAGATACATGTGAGTGAGTTATAGTTATGTGCATGCCACTGCAAATGTGATGAGGTCAAAGAACAATTTCTGGGATTGTTTCTTTCCTTTCACCCTAGGCTCTAAGGGTCAAACTTAGATCTTCAGGCTACTTTGACGAGCACTTTTCCTTGCTGAGACATTTCACTAGGTCTTCATAGATGTTTTTAAATGCCACTTTTATTGCATATCAAATTCACTCTCTTAGATATTATACTCTGAAAACTGAGCATCACATTATAGAATACAATTTCTGCTAGTGGCATTATATCCTACTTAGATCAAGTACTTGTGGGAATAATCATAGGCAAAATGGGTGGCTCAAATTATACTACAAAGTATTTGTACCTTACTTAATTATTCAGGTTTTGCAGGTTAAACACACACACACACACACACACACACACACACACACACACACACACACACACACACACATACACACACACACACTAATGGATACTTGTGCAGTAGTCAAGGGATTTTTTTTGGACTGGTTTAGATGATCAGAGCCTGTATTGTCTTAGGATGGCCACCATATCTTCCAATCCTACAGAGTTCCTCTTGTTTGCTATTTAACCCAAGTTCTCATTCTGCCCAGATGTCCTCACTGTGATCTTTCCTATATTTCCTTCTGATGGGAAACTGTCATACTGGGGTCTGTTTTCTGGGAAATCAACTCTAAAATAACAACTTTTCCTTACTTTTTCTACCATTGTCAGTCTGGCTATAATTTCTTGGCTTGTTCTTCAGAAGGGTATTCTATTGGTATTTATTTTCTTTCAAATATGTTTTTAAACTTTATATAATTATTATATAATTACATCATTTTCCCCTTCCCTTCCTCCCTCTAATCCCATGAATGAAACCCCTTGCTCTCTCTTAAATTCATAGCCTTTTTTGCTTTGTTGTTATCACACAGACACACACACAAAAAAAAATAAATCTTAAATATATAAATACAACCTGCTCAGTCCATATAACGTTACCTGTATATGATTTCAGAGGTGACCATTTATTTTTATGCAATGAATTGGACACTGTCTTAGATAAGGTTACTATTATTGTGATGAAGCTCCAAGACCAAAACCAACTTTGGAAGGTAAGTATTTGTTGTTATTGTTGTGTTTTTGTTTTTGTTTTGGCTTACATATCCTGAACCACAACTCATTGAGGAAAACCAAGACAGGAACTCAAACTGGTTAAGAACCTGGAGGCAGGAGCAAGTGCCATGGAAGAGGGCTGCTTACTGCCTTATTCCTGACTGGCTCATTCTGCTTTCTTAGAGAATGCAGAACCACCAGTTCAGGGATGGCACCACCCACAATAGGCTGGGCCCTCCCATGTCAATCACTAATTAATAAAATACCTTACAAGCTTGCCTATAGCTTGTTTACATAACTGTAATTTCTGAATTGAGATTCTTTCCTCTCAAATGGTTCTAGCTTTTGTCAATTTGACATCCACCTATTCATTACAGGGCTTCCTCCCTGGTGAAGACCATTTCTCTCCTCTTGGCAGTTATCTTCTGACGTTCTATTTATAATCTTACATCAAGAAGCAGCATTTTCCTTTGTATCTTATAATCACAGAGGCACACAGAAGTAGATGTTTTTAAAATTTTACAAGCAAAGTGAAACTCATCAATAGCCTAAGGTCCAATAAGTTTAAGATGAAATATAAAAATATTATAAGCTAAGCTTCAATTTAAATTTTATTGGTAAACTTTTTTTTTACTGTAATTCTAACTAGTGTTACTACCATTGAGTTTTTTTGTTTTACTTAATGTAAATCTCTTGTTTTGTGTATCTCATAAAGGATTGTCTTCAAGAGCTATTTGTTAGACAATGAAAGGGCTTTTACTGAGATGCAAGTATCAAACTGGAAATAAAGAACAAAAATATATTATTTCAATCCTTAAATATAACTCCATATGCAGTGATCTCTACACTTATTTGAAATAAAAATAAATATTGACATTCTTAAATACTGAAATAGGAAAACTAAGCTGCAGTGGGAAGACTTGATTCCTAGTGAAGCACAGACTGTATCACAGCATGTGTAATCACTGTTATGTAGAGGACATTCAGATACATAAATATAGCATTTAGGTTCAATTTTCCAACTTAACCAAAGTTGAACAATATGCAGAGCTTATCGCACCAAAATGTATTATGCATACTCAAAAATAATCAATGATACGGTGAGTTGAATCACCTACACTATGAAAACATGGAGTCTATCATCTCTGGAAAATGGTTTCACATTAGTGTGTCAAGCAACTGGAACTCCTTCAAGTTTTTTGCCTACCTCAATTCTAATGAGGATGAATTGTAGTCCATTTCACAAAGAAAGCTTTTATATACACTTAATGTTCACAATGTTGACTTTTACTAATTACTCTTATTTTAACTTTTTTACTCTTTTATACATTGTGACCTGACAGCAGTTTTGCCTCCCACTTCTCCCACTCTTCACCCCCACCTCCTCTCCCCAACAGTATCAGTCCTCCTCTGTTTCCCTTCAGAAAAGAGCAGGCCTCCCAGGAGTATCAACTGAATACAGCATAACAAGTTACAATAATACAAGGCACAAACCTCCTATCATGACTGGACAAGGCAGCCCAGTAGGAGGAAAAGAGTCCCAAGAGCAGGCAAAAGAGTCAGAAACACCTTCCACTACTACTTTTAAGATTCTCACAAGTACACCAAAGCTACATAACCATAACATATACGCAGAGGATCCAGCTCAGACTCATACAAGCTCCATGATTGTCACTTTAGTTTCTGTGAGCCCCTATGAGCCCTGCTTAGTTGACTCTGTGGGCTGTGTTCTCATGGTGTCCTCAAACTATCTATCTCCTACAATCCTTCCTCCCTCTCTTCTAGGAGGTTCCCTGAACTCTTCATAATATTTGGCTGTAGGTCTCTGCATCTGCTTCCATCATTTGCTGAATGAAGCTTCTCTGATGACAATTGGGCTAGGTACCTCTCTATGAATATAACAGAATATCAGTAGGAATCATTTCATTGACTTTTTTTTTCTTTTTTTTTTTTTTTTTTTGGCCAGTAAAGTTTGGTTCTCTTCTAGCTCTCTAAGCTATCCAGTTTCCAGTTCCTGGCTATCCAGACAGTGTCAGGCATGGATACCCTCTCATGGCATGAGCTTCAAGTTGGACCAGACATTGGCTGGCCACTCCCCCAAGTTCTGTGCTACCTCACCACTGATGGGTGATGTAATTCCGTATGTTGTGAATATGTCTTGCTCTGATTGGTTGATAAGTAAATCTGTTTAGCCAATGGTGAGGCAGGACATTCTAATTAGAGAGGAGAAAAGAGAAATGCAGAACAGAAGAAATGCCAGCAAGCTGCCCAAAGAGCAACATATAATGGGATGCAGGTAAAGTCACAGAATATCTGAAGATACATAGATTAATAGTAATTGGTTAATTTAAGATGTAAGAGCTAGCTAGTGAAAAGCCTAAGCTTGTAATTAATATAAGGCCATACAGTTTGTAATTAATATAAGCCTCTGTATGTTTATTTGGTCCTGAGCAGCTGCGGATCAGGCAGGACACAGGAAAACTTTCAGCTACAAATGGAGCCAAGACATGGAGTGAGAGTTTTCACCTAAAACCTGAGAAAGCTTTAAAAAATATTCTAAAGCAGAGCTAAAAACAGCTTCCTAGTTGTGTCTCTCAGGCAAGACCCAAGCTACAGTATGGCAGGTTCGCAGCAGCATGTGGGCTTGAGGGAAGCATGGCAGATTCCTGCCACTGTACACAGTGATGTCTGCAAGCCACAAAGCCTGGTGCATGGTGGATATAGTTTTTGCTAGTACAAAAAAGAAAATAAGAAAGAAAGAAAGAAAGAAAGAAAGAAAGAAAGAAAGAAAGAAAGAAAGAAAGAAAGAAAGGAGGGAGGGAGGGAGGGAGGGAGGGAGGGAGGGAGGGAGGGAGGGAGGGAGGGAGGGAGGAAGGAAGGAAGGAAGGAAGGTTTTTGGGCTACATGCTGCTGGAAGGAAGCATAGACCCACTGTTTCCCAGAGTTGGCAGTGAGCATGGTTTCCGCAGAGTTGGCAATAAACATACTTCTGTCATAATGGAAAGCAGAGTTACACAGGGTCAGCAGCCAAGGTTGCTGGTCCTAGCCATGAAGTTTAGCAGTTTAAAATCTCTCCTGTCAGAGAAAGAATATAGATTCACAATAAGACAGATTCAGATGAACTAGAACTCTAAACTGTTTACAATGTGTGTAAAAATGTATGTGGGCTTGGAAGAGACAAGACAATGAATATAAACAATTATATAGAAAATAGTTTTAAAAAAATAAAGTCATTTTTTTTTGTTTTTTTGAGACAGGGTTTCTCTGTGTAGCTTTGCGCCTTGCCTAGAACTCACTCTGTAGCATGGGCCTTGAACTCATAGAGATCTGCCTGCCTTTGCCTCCTGAGTGCTGGGATTAAAGGCATGTACCACCTGGCAAAAAATAAAGTCTTTAAAGAGATAGTAAAGGTAATATAAAAATAAGCCACATAAAGATGGATATTACACAGATAATCTGGATTGTGTTGTCTTTGGGAGTTTTAACTGCAGAAAGACATTTGATTATAAAGGATGCTCAGTTAAACCAATATATATATATATATTAATATTATATTAATATATAATTATCAATATATTATTATTAATTTATAATAATTATAATTTAATTTATAATTAAATTATAATTTAACTATTAATATAATAATATTAATATATATGATTAATATATATATATATATATTAAAGATATCTTGTCTTCAAAATTTATGTCTAAGGATATGTTGCTTTGGAAAAGAGGTTCTGCTTTTGTTTCCACAGAAGATGAGAACCTGTGTATTGCTTCCAGGCTAATATGGTTTGACAAGTCAAGACCACCTGAAAGGTCACCAATGACACCATGGCCCAGACAATCCAGCATCCAGAATGGTTTCAAGGCAACTGGCTCAGACAATGCAGTCTCACAGACTATTCCAGTCAGGACTTGACCATAATTCTTAATTTTCTCAGGATCTCCATAAGAATACAGCATTCTTTATCAGCAGGAAGTAGCCTAGAAAACTACACCCACATTCCGAAAAAAATGGATTATGGATGTTTGTCTTTGCTTATGTTGTTTTTTACAAATTGTTATTGGTTGTAGTAAATATGTTTCTAAAAGAAGAAAGGGGGATATGATATGGAAACATAGGATATACATATGTTAGGATAAAAGGATGGATTGTTGAACCTTCTTTTAAAGAGCAACTTGTTTAAAATGTTTTACATTGGTATAGATTTTAAATTTAAAGTTGAATTTGTTATACTGTATGTATATTTCTACTTTTGTTTAAAGTATTGTGTTCGTGCAACTCATTTGAAATTGTAATGTATAGTTGAGAAATACAGATTAATAATTATTCATCTATGATAATCAAACATAATCATTTTAATTAAGTTTTCTAGGTATACATAGGTATAATTCAATTAAGTAGGTAATCCTCAAAGACTTCAAAGACCTACAGAATATGGCATTTAAAATGTTTTAAAAACTTAGACTTTCCTAGACAATGAGGCACATCTGCTCTTGGTGGCACCCATTTACTTTAAAGAGATAGATGGATATTGAAGACATTTCATATGGAGTTTATCTTCTTGGCAAAAATAGCCATTTGGACAAGAAACTGTTCTTACCTGGATTGCTGACAAAATGTTGTATTGACTGGACATGCAGGACCCATAGGAAGGTGAGCACTGAATTTTGCAAGGCAAGATGGTCCTTTAGGTTTCTGCTTTTCAAAGGAGACTGTCAGACATTCTACAGGACACAGAGAAACAACTGAGAGATTCTAGACCTATCAGCTGAAGATGGATGCCCCAACATTACAGAGGAACTTTGGATAACTGTTCAGCAATTAATTTACAATATTCAGTCTATTTGTATTTAGCAAATTTAGATAAAACACTCCATTATCTATCTTATCTTAATGATTCCAAAATTTCATACCTAATTTACTTTCTATCATAACTAAGGAAAACTACAACTCTCTAATTATTTAGTCAATAACTCCTTCAAAGAACCCACAAGGAATTAATATTACCTCAGAACAGAGACATCTTGCTGCCAGGATAGTCACAGGACCCACAGGAAAGTGATGAATTTCGTCAAAACAAGGCAGAACAGTCCTTTTAGATTCCTGCTTTACAGAAGACTCTGCCAGACATTTTGCAGGACACACAGGAAAGTGACTGACGAACTTTGCCAATACAAGGCTGGACAGTCCTTCAAATTTCCTGCTACATTGAAAATTCTGCCAGATATTCTAGGCCTGTAGGCTGAAGATGGATAACCCAATGTTGCAGAGGGATTTTGAGGTATGTTTCTTGGATATAGCAAAAGGATGGATTTTATTTTTGTATCCATTCTGTTAGTCTATTTTTTATTGGTAAATTGAGTCCATTGATATTAAGAACAATCATGACCAAATTTTAAATTCTTCTTATTTTGTTGTTGTTGTTGTTAGTGGTGATAGTGGTTGTATATGAGTGTGTGTGTGTGTGTGTGTGTGTGTGTGTGTGTGTGTGTGTGTGTGTGGTTTCCCTTTATAATCTCCTTGGGTTGGTATTTTCTTTCTAGTATCTTTTGTAGGGCTGGATTGTGGACAGATATTGCTTGGATTTGATTTTATGGTACAATATCTTGTTTTCTCCATTTAAGGTGATTGGATGTTTTGCCAAATATAGTAATCTGGACTGGATTCTGTAGTCTCTTAGTGTCTTCAGTATATCAGTCGAGGCTCTTTTGGCTTTGTAATCTCCATTGAGAAGTTGGGTGTAGCTTAATAATTCTACTTTCATATGTTACTTGCTCCTATTTCCTTGCATTTTAAAATATTCTTTCTTTGTTCTGTATGTTTATTGTTTTAATTATTATGGGACTTTCTTTTCTGTTTCAATCTATTTGATGTTCTGTGTGCTTCTTGTACCTTTATAGACATCAATTTCTTTATGTTAGGAAAGTTTTCTTCTATGATTTTGTTGAAAATATTTTCTGGGCCTTTGAGCTAGGATTCATCTCCTCATTCTATTACTATTTTTCTTAGGTTTGTTTTGTTGTCATGATGTTCCAGGTTTCCTGAATGTTTTGTGTCAGTAAGTTTTATAGATTTAACATTTTCTTTGACCAATGTATCTATTTCTTCTATCATCTTCAATGCCTAAGATTTTTCTCTACCATCTTTTATATTCTGTTGGTGATGCTTGCCTCTGTCATTACTGTTCACTTACCTAGATTTTGCATTTCCAGAATACCGTGAGTTTGAGTTTTCTTTATTGCTTTTATTTCTATTTTCATATATTTAACACTTTTATTCATTTCTATCAACAGCTTGCTTTTTCTTCTCTTTCTTTAAGAAATATATTCATTTACCTTAAGGGTTTGTCTTTTCCTTGATTTCTTTAAGGGATCTTTATCATCTTCAAAAGTTGTTTTTAATGTGCTTTTCTTCTGTTTCAGCTGTGTTGGAATATTTAAGGCTTGCTATAGTAGGATAGTTGGGCTGTGGTGGTGACATATTGTCCTGGCTGCTGTTGACTATGTTCTTACCCTCGAGTCCAGGCCTCTGGGTTTTGGAGTGATTATAGATATAGGTGATGATTTCTGAGTTTGTCTTTGTTGGGTAGGTGTTTTTTTCCCTTTGGTTTCTGTTTCCTTTCTGGTCTTCTGGTCTCTGTTGCTTATAAGTGAGTAGGGGTTTTGTGCCCAAGTAGGGGACTGGACTTCTGACAACTGGCATGGTGTCTTGTTCAACATGGGGTCTCCAACCAAGTTGGGGGCTGGGACATGGCAGTGAGGAGGGAAGGAGAAAATGAGGATAGTGGCAGGAGGGCATCTACAGAGTAGAAGACATACAAGGGCAGGGAGCCTATCTTGAGTTCTGGTGGCCAGAGTGTCCTCTGGCCGTGCAGGAAGTTTCTGGTCTCTGCCTCCTTATGTTTGCCTACTATGTCTGTTTGTTTATGTTCGCTGTGTTTATTCTGGTGTGGCCAGAACTTGACAGGGGCATGTCAACTCAAGTTGGGGTGGGGACAAGGCAATGGGGACAGGGGCATGAAGGCATGGTGGAGGACGGTGTCTGTGGAAACTGGGAATGGGAGAGTTCCACAGGTGGATTGCCTACCTATTCTTCTTCAGGCTGGTGTGCCCTATACTTGAGCAATGGATGCCTGTTTGAGTTGTAGGAGGGACATTGAAGGAGTGGATTATGGGTGAGGAGGGAAGGGGTGGCTGTAGATTGGGTCTGTGGAAATAGAAATGAGAAAGTGGGAGTGTTCTTTGGATGGGAGGCTTACCTATTCTTCTGGCTGACATAGCCTGCCATACTCATCAATCTTAACCATTGAATTGCCCAAACTTTACTCTTCACTGGGCTCTTTGATACCCAACCATATTTTTTTTTTACTGTTTTACTCTTCATTTTTATATACAAAAAGTCTTTCTCCTCTTCTGACTGTTATTTGTCTTCAATTTCTTCATTAGGTATTCTGATTCCTTAGTTCATTTTTATTAATTTCCCTTAAGGTAACACGTTTCTTATTTCAAAATTTTTATCATTAAAATATAGACATTTTAGGTGATCAGTTCATTCATATAGTTTATCATTTTGGTTTTTTTAATTCTTCTTTTATGATGGAAGCAAAGCAAATTTAAATTTCTGAAAATCTGGCAGAACTAATGAAATATTTATTATGTAGCATTTGTGAATCCATTAATAATAATCCATAAAGTCAGTAATTGCACATGGATATAATATTCTTTGCCACATGTATTAGCATTTCAGCACACACTAGCAAGTGCCCTGTATAATGTGGCAATAATGAAAGAAGAGAAAAAAATAGGAATGAGAGAGAAGCTGTTTTCTTATCCAGATGTTTATACTATTCTCATCTAATTGTGTATGTACTTAGCATGATATGAACATACAGATTTAGTGGTATGTTTAAAAATTTTGCCCACTCTTATTTAGTGTTTATTTTTTCAGTGTTTGTTAATATATCTGATATTTTAAAAGACTAGGTAGAAGCACTAACTAATTCCAGGTGAAACATTAACACAAATTTTCCATTTTATATCCATTTCTGGGATACAGAGGTGACAAAAGTTCACAGAGTTCATCAGCTGCAGCACTCAGGAGAGTGGCTCCTATGCCTTGCCTGGGTACCACAGTAGAGCTGTCCCTGAATATATAGATGTGAGAGAACTGTCTCCGAGGACCTGAGGATGTAAAAGCAGGAGAACTGTCTCCACCCCTTGCACATTTCTGCAAGGGATGAAGTAGCCAGGGCAAGGGCAATGCTGGAGAACTCACCCTCATGGTAGGCTGAACAACCCTGCAACTACCTAGGCCTAGAACCAGGGTTATGTGTTGACCCACCCCAACATCCACCTCATCTGTGATTTGCTGGGGCACAGGGAGGGCAGAGAGGGGGGTCGGTCCTCCAGAGGCCGAGCTGCAGGATCTCTATGACACAGGGCAACAACAGGATGTCCCATTGAGGGCCCAGGGTTGTTGTTGTAGCAGAGAACTGGGACCTCAAACCAGAACAATGATACTTTGGGACAAATGCCTGTGTGTAAAAATTTCGGATAAATGGGTTTACTGCATGACTCACTGTGTCACACTGGAGCTTCCATGACTAGGTCTTCCCTTCCCCTAATTTTTCTCTTAAATTTTATTTATTTATTTTTATTCTGGAGTCAGGGAGAGAAGGGTGAGGTTGGAAGGCTTGATGTTAAAGACAAAGAATAAATAAAAAAGAAAGTTAAAAAAATCACAGAGGTCAAAAACTACTAAAAGAATACATTTGGATAATTTACTCATTCCTGGCATCAACATCTGCCCTGAGAACATCTGCCAAAGGTCTGAAGCTTTCAGATTTTAATAGGTCTTTTGAGAGGTAGGCTTGGCAATGTCCAAAGTTAGCACAACATGGGGAGTTAGAAAAGGTTGCCTCTATAAAGCTGTTATTCTGAAAGACCATGAATTTGGTGAAAAGGTGAACTAGAAAAAGCAGTCTCTACAGAATGTCACAACATGGAAACTAGCCTCATTAGAGCCTTTGCTCTGGGAAGAAGTAGTAAAATGTCTGCAGTGGAATTTCTCCGTGAAAAACTGACATGTAACTTTTATCCAGACTTTGCATTGTCTATGTGACCCCAAGACATTTGATATGTCCCATGTTAGTTGTATTCTAGGCATTTGTTGGAAGCAAGCATAAAAAGTGTCTACAAAACACATTTTAAATAGATATCTCAGAGGATTCCTATGAATAATTTTCTGGAAAAAAATCATGAGTTACCTTTAACTTGTACTTGGGCTACAATGAAGTAACTGGTATTAGAATTACTTTTAAACTTCAAACAACCATTAAGGTGACAGTGTGGAAGCTTTTTATATTTGAGTGAACATGTGAGTTAAATACATTCTTTTGCAAACTGAAATCTGAACAAGTTGTCTTCTGATTTGAGTTGCTTTATGATGGGGGTATCAGATATAACAAATGAATAAGATGAGTGAAATATTAAGATATTGAATGACCACCTTTCATGTTATTGGATTGGCAGTACCATTAAAAATCAGTGATCCTTTAAAATTCTGATATTTGTAGAAACTGCCACATGACCAGACAAAAAATATTAGATAATATTTGCCAAATTAATGAATAAATACAATGGGCACTATTTCAGAAAAAAAACTGATCTGGGCTGCAGAAACCAACATTCACATGGCTCAGTGATTGAAAATTAAATATATTTATTTTTTTCAGGATGATTCCACTAGTGACTTATTAATCCAGGAGTCAGGATTAGGTACCATCTGTCCATCTACTTTTGTCTCTGGTCACTTTCATTCATATATTCATATGGTGATCAGAAGTTGAGAACTACCTGGAGTCAGTCTTTTGCTTTATCTCAGAGGAATATTTGTAGCTGCACATGACGTTTGATTTCTCAAAACCAGTCACACAATTCTTAACTTAATGAAAGATGAGGAAGTATGGTAACAGAAACTGAGTAGTTGGATAGCATTAGTGTACCTTTCCCATTTTTTTAAGTTTAACTAAGCTTAACTGAATTAAAAATGAATGAATGAAGAGATGATGATTGAGTCACATGTACCATGGCCCCGTGCCTGATATTTGATGTTACCAAGCAAATTTCCATGTCATATGACTGATATATTTAGGTAATAAGAAGTTACTGTTTGTTTTCTCAAAGTTAGTTTCTAGGTTATTCAGTTCTACCTTTTCTTAGTTTCAACATGTTAATCCTTTTCAACTGTACAAGTATATAATGATACTGACAGTTTTCATCAATAGTTAACTGTCTTTAAAGACTTGCTCTGCATGAATCATCTGCTTTAATGGTGTTCACTTTCATCCTCCTTCATTCAAAGCCCATTATGAAATGCAATAACACAGAAGCCAAACAGCAGAAGGGCTTCTTTGATGGCTGCATTCATAAGAGGAAATTGACTCTATTATTTCATCCTTCAGGTTTCAGATCAGTTTAAAAGGAGACTTTGAAACTTGGCTTCTTATAGTCTATAGACATAAACCAATTTGCATTTCTAGATAGAAAGTACCTGTAACACTCATATTTTTAATAATTAATTTTTAAGTAAAATCAAGAATATTTCTTAAGGGCAAATAAAAGAAGTGTTAGAAGAAGGGTAGAGAGCAGGTAAGAATTATATAAAACACAAAATGAAAGTGATACTAATTGAGCTGTTAAGCATAGAGTGAAAAGGAAATTAAAAATTTCCTTTTTGCAAACTCAACAGCCCAGCATATGATGAAAGCTGAATTCAACTTATTTACAAGTCTAGACTTCCTGAATCTTTGCAGTTCTCTGAGGCTAATAGCAGTTAATTTCAAGATTTCAAAAACTGGTGCATCTTATTATTTTCCCATAAAATATATAATCTAACAAAATAAAACTAATTGCTTTCAAACGTTGTTACTGCCATGATTTGGCAATGGTTTATCTCCCAGGGTTTCACTCTTGGAGACCTGGTCCTTAGTATGAACAAGAACTGTGTAGTACTTAGAAAGGTCCTTTGGCCATTGCCAGTGCATCCATGGGAAGAATTATGAGTTCCTATGACTCAACATGGTCTCCTACACATACGATGCAGCCACTGTAACAGCATCTGTTATGAGGTCCTCATCAAAGCTAAGTTAACACCAGTATTGGAGATTTACTTCTGCATAACTGTAAGCTAAATAAAACATTTTTCTCTGAAAAGTAGCCAGAGTCACTTAAAATAATTACTTTGGGAAATTAATTTTCAATATCCTCAGATAGGAACCAAGCAATTACACAGTACAGTTTTTAAAACAGGATGACATATGTAAAATATGTAATAAATTCTGAGTGCTGACCTCATCATAATCTTTGACTTGGAAACTTAAAATTATAGTTTATGATGATGAACTATATTATTAATGGGTTTAAAATTCCATATATCCAATATTGATAGGGGCTTTTATTAATAGCTATGAAAAGTGATTTTTCCTATTTTGGCAAATGATTTTTTAAAAAAGAATTAATTCATGTACACCAAATAAAAAAATACAGCTTTCTTCTAACTGAAAGTGAAACTGTGGAAGAACACATATTATATAAATGTATAATCTTCACATAACTTTCCCTTAAGGGAAAATAAATAAAACCAAAGAACAAGTATGAAATCATAAAGATGGATATAAATTCCAGAGTTTACCAGATTTTCTCTGTATCTGTATTTCAGTAACATAATTATTATTTTTTATATTTGTTATACACCATTGTTAAATGAATTTAATTCCATATGCAACATTATTCTTTATTGATTTTTTTAGATACCTGTAGGCTTTTTAATCCAGGTATATGTTTTGTTAATACCTTTAAAATGAATTTTATGCAGGGACAAAATGATACACAGCTAGTGATAAGCATTTGTTCATGGAAGATTTATGTCATGAGTTCACGACTTAAAGTTCTGTAGTTAATAAATGTTGTTATTTTCTTATATGTGTAAAATATATAATCATGAATGTAGCCCAACTTCCACATTTGGAAGTCTTTGGAGGATGACCTCATTTTCAGCTACCACCCTCTAGAGGCAATGGAAAGGAAAAGTAAAGGGCCCTGTGTCCGTAAAGGAAAGAATTGTACTTCTTCAGTTCATGGAAAATGTCAAGGATATTCACAGATAACTTGGTTGCATTTGGCAGGTCATGAAAGGGGTGAGAAACCTGGAGGGAGCAGGGGAGGAATTCATATAATAAAGGTAGGAAGGCAATAAGAAAAAGTACGAGGTGAGAAAATCAGAATGCATTATATACAGGTATGAAATGTCAAAAACAAATTTAATTTTTAAAAATTCAAGAAAAGAAACACCAAACATTTGTCTTTTAATATCCTAGAACTGTCAAAATGCTACAATCTAGGACTGTCAGAAAAATAGAAATTTATTCTATTACTATTCTGGATATTAGAACTATAAACTTTAAAATGTTGCCTGAGTCATGCTACTTCTGAAGTTCCTAGATTAAAAATATTCATGAGACCTTTCTTTAAGTTCTTCTACTTGTAGGACTTCCTACATGCATGATTTTAAAATGCAAAGAGATCTATTTCATTGTATTAGGAGTTCACTGTAAACTAGTATGTATCACACTAATATGTCTAATTGCATGTTCACTATTCTATTTCCACATAAAATTCTGTTTAGAATGTGAACATTAATTTTGAAGAGAGACTCAATCTATGATAGTGTGTATAGTGAGAGCTGTAAAAATGTAGTGTTAATTTAAAGTCAGAGCATCTTTGTTTAATAACACAACTCTCTTAGTTTCTATTTGAGTACATTGATGTGAGAAAACTTGTCTGAAGTCAGTTTCTTACAGACTGAGCTCATATATGACATAGCTCTTAACCAGAACCACTCTGTACCAATTCTAGGCTCTTAGAGGCCTGCATGTATATGTGTAAGTCATGAACAAGGTCCTGATTGGGGAAGCCTGTGTTATTGTTAAACAGAAGGCAACAAATTCATTACTACCAACCATGATGTCAGGAAGCCAAACAGCTTTGCAACCTCCTCATGTTATGCCTACATCATATCATACCTTGCATCTGTCATGTCATGAGGCAGAATCAAAAGGAAGGATTAGTTATGGGATACTAGAAAATGCCATTTAGACAAAAGCATTGTTTTTCTTGTGTGACCAAGTATGCTCTTGTTTCAGAGTTCAGGAGCCTGGGAACTTCCACCAATTCGGTCATCTCTTAGGTTTTTGATCCACCATTCATTTTAGTAACATCTGCTGAGAATGTAGACATCCGTTTTCCCAGTGTTCACCAATCTGTGTTAACTTTCAAAGATCAGACAAGAAAGGACCCTCCCAATATTACCTTTGTGACAATATTTTATTAATTATGTTTGCTAAGAAGTTCCCTAAACCTCATTCTTTTTGCCTAAAACAAATGGCAATGAAAATAGATTTATCTAGATTAGACATTTTGAATGAATAAATTTTTCTTTTGATGCAAAAACCTCTTTTATATTCTTTAACATATTGTTGTTGTTTTGTTTATCAGGATGTGCCTGAGTCATCTGGCATTTGTGCCTGGTATGATGCAAGGCTTCCTAGCAGGCTATTGTGACCCGTGATGCGTGAACAGAATGTATTTGCCATGTCTGTTCCCATTTTCCCTGGTTCCCTGCTGATATTCACTGATGCTGCTCCTTCCTTTTCCTTCCTTCAAACATGATTAAATGAACATGTTTTCATACCTTTCAGATGGGTTGCATTCTATTTATAGTACATGTATGTTCATCTTTGAAAAAATTGAAAACAACATCTTTCAATTTTTTAAATCAATTTCAATTTCTATAAACAATCCATATAAATTCTTGCTCTTTGTAGGCTTAGAGATCTCAATTTTTTTCTTACAAAATTGTGACACATGATGCTTTACTTTCTTCATTTACAACTAGGAAATAGTGGCTTAACCCCATTCATTCCCTTACTAGACATGTCTTTTTCTATATTCTATTCTACTTAAAATTCAAAAGTATAAACAGGATGCAAAATATTTATTAAACAATACAATTTAGGATGTTGGTTGCCATGGGAGATTTCCTGAAGAAGACAGAGGACATGAACAGAGAAAGGTACATTTACAGACATTTTTTTGAATTACTTTTCTGGTCACTAGACTAGATTGTTATTTCACTGAAAAGCCAATGTGTTATTAAGAAAATGAATAATTTAGATAAATAAATGAATGCAGAAGAAAATCAAGGTTATAAAAAGTCCAAGATATTATTATATTGTAAAGCTAGACCTAGATTAATCAAGTTCTATATACTTAAGTTCAATGAAAAAAAAATGATTTGACATAATATATATGGCAGACATCTACAAATGAAAGAAAACAGGTAATCATTTGCATGTGCAATGATAGACCATTTCAACTTGTTTGTCAGAGTGGTCTTGGAAGGAAAACAACAGTATTCTTTAGCAGGGTGATTGAGGACATATTAGGAGGAGAAGGCAGAAAGATTGTGAAGAACAAAAGGATGAGGAGATTGCTGTGATAGTCTGTATTCTAGTAATGTCAGAAGCTGATATTACAGAAGTAATGTCTCACCAGCATGCTTGCCCAAATATGAGCTGAACATGGATAAAACAATGACATCCAGAAGCAGAAGGGGTGGTGGTGGGCACAGAAGGCCTCCACCCTACATAAAGTACTACATGCTATCAAGGAATGTTGAGAACTAGACAAATAGTCTTCTCCAGGAAAGACCACCCAAATTGGTTATTTGATACCAAATGGTCAGCTATGAAAATAAACATACAAGTAAAATTATACAAAATAAGTAGATATTTATGTATTTGTTAATATATACTTATATGCATATGCATGTATATATGCAACAACATTTATTGAAAAGAAGAGGTCATTAATTTGAAAGAGAGCATGAAAATATATGGGAGGTTTTGGAGGGAGGAAAGGGAAGGAGGAAATTATTTAATTATACTATAATCTCATAAAGTAAGAAAGAATAAAAAATTTAAAGCAAAGAATACAGTTAAAACAAATAATAGGGATGGTCCCCAAAATGGAGAAACTAGATTCTTTACTATTCATGATGATGGCCACTCTTATTTTCTTCCATCTCCCACAGATGTACCTGTTAAACTCTTCTCATCTTAATTAAAGTTTTGAGATTCCTCAAACAATTTTCATAGAATTTGCATATCCTGTGAGCTGTTGTTGTTAATATGTCTTTATAGTTAGTTACTGATGATGTTATTGTACATGGAGTACCGGAAGATGCCATAGAGAATTTTCTGATTCAAATATGGTTCTCACTTCCTTTGCTCTGAGGAAGAAATTCAGTTTTCCCCTGGTAACCTCCTTCCTTCTTTATTGGTCAGCAGCATAAGGACACAGTATGACCTGAAAACATTCCTGGTTTTCAGTTTGTCAGAGGGTTCTGACAGGTAGGTTCTACTTAGAGCAGAGTCAAAGGGAGAGAAAATAAAGTTTCTGCTAGTAAACGGGTTGCTACAAATATCAGAATGCTCATTCTTTTTATTGAATTCTTTGCTGAATGGCTGAAATATGATCCAACTCTGGTCTCAGCAATCTCTTTTCTCTAACTACAGGAAACAAATGAATTCTTCAAGCCCCCATAGAAGATTTTGATTTCCATTGACATACTCAACTTGGCATTAAAGTACTTCAGCCCCACCCTCCTTTCTTTTTTCCATTCTATCTTTTCTATATCTTGTTCTTTCTCTCTCTTTTCTTTCTTTTCTGTATAGGTAGATAACTAGATAAGTCCATATGCTACAATTAATGTTATTACAATAGACAGTGAGCAATGCAGTCATTTGGTTTCTTCACACCTTGCTCCCTCCTTTTAATTTTTTCCAGTGTCATCAAGTAATAATTATAATAACATATAATGATGCAGGTTACTAATATTTCCTTTTCATCCCCCTTTCCAGAAGAAAATGGGTGTTTTCTTAAATTTTGCTTTCTA
Source organism: Peromyscus maniculatus bairdii (assembly GCF_049852395.1). NCBI lineage: Eukaryota > Metazoa > Chordata > Mammalia > Rodentia > Cricetidae > Peromyscus > Peromyscus maniculatus. The sequence continues at coordinate 74,542,923 of NC_134853.1, forward strand.
AGATTTATCATGGTACTGTGTATTGTATTAGTCAGGTTTCCAGCAATAAATGAAGCAAAAAGAAGACCATTGTAAAAATATTAATACAAGATACCTAAAATTATTATGCATGGTATTGTAGTATAGTAGGCTAGTTTCATGACTATACCAAAATATCAGAGTCATAGAGATTATTGCGGTTGCAGAAAGCAATGTTTAATGTAGAAACTCAAATGTAAAATGATAAAAATAATGATTACTGAGTACACTAAACAGGACATCTATATCCCATACTCCAAATCTCACAGAATATCATGAAAGAGTGATGGAAAGCAATAAAGAGCTGAAGGATGGGCATGACTGCCATGAAACACTGTTTCCTAGGCATGGCAGGGACATCACACTTGTGAATCCACAGAAGTTATGGTTACCTGCACGTAACATACATAAAATTTCACCTGCCAATATTCCATCATGGATGTAAGGGTGTCTCCTGCTGCTCCACCCCTAGTTGAGGATCTATTTGCAATTAATTGCTGTTGCAAGATAGAGAAACAGTTCTTCATTGTTTAGGCCAATTGCCTATGTTACAGAAATTAACCCCACACTCATGACTCATGCAAGCAACGCTAATCAAATTCAATGGCTCATTAAAAAAAATTACGTGAAAGTGGGAACTGATGAGAAGTGTTGAGAAGATGAAAGGGTAAATAGGAAGTGGGAGAGGGACAAGAGAGGGCAATAGGTAGTGATACTGATAAAAATGTTATATATATTTATAAAATTATTGAGAATAAATAGAGCTTTAGAACATATAGCTAAGGTAGGCTAAGATTATAAAGAAAAGAGGTTTACTTAGCACCACGGTTAGGGGGGAGAGAGTCAAGCTATAGTGTAGCCACCAGCTTGCTTCTTATGAGGATATCATTTTAGATGGCAAGAGTGTGTGAACGAGAAAGATATTAATTTCTCAAAACAAGAAGCCTAAAAATAATAGAAATCTCACAAGACCCTTTCAAGAAATTCCCCCAATGACTTGAGGACCTCCAACTACAGACTCTACTTGTTAAATAGTTTATCATCTCACATTGCCTTATAAAGGATCAAGACTCTAACACATGAAAATAAATTGAGCAAACATTATACAACTCAGGCTTGCAAAGTTAAAAGAGAATGTTGGATCACCCCAAGGCTAACCAAAGTGGAGACCCATGATCACATCTAAACTCAAAATGCATTGAGGGAAGAATCATTTATTGAAACTCAGAGAGAAGAATAGCTGACTAGAGGTAGAAAACCAAACAATATGGCATCTACTGAGATATAAAGATGGAGAGAGACAGACAGACAGACAGACATAGAGAGAAAGAGAGACAGATAGTCAGATAGATGGACAGACAGACCTATAAATATCTGATTTTTCCTGTGTATTTTGGTCTCTTGGAATTTTCCAGTAGGTGAACCAGAAGCCTGAAAACTAGATCCAAGCAGATAAAGTTTATATAAATCAGATTCCAAGGAGCCTAGCAATATGGACTGTGATTGAATGCTTTCTGTAGGGGCAAATGAGAAAAAGAATACATCACATAAATAAAATAAACAATAGCATTCAATTACTAGGAATAAACCCTGGGAAAATACATATATATGGGATGAGTATATTATTTTCATAATTTACAAAATGAGTTACAATATAGATATAATTAAGATAAATATAGATACCTAGGGCACAAACTCAGAGAAGAAACAACAATATGGATGGGAGGATAAATGATTCTAAATGAGGTCTCTCCAAAGAGTAGAATAAAGAACATTCAACTAACAGAATTTTGGACTTGGATGTTTTAATTCAATATGGAAAAGGTTTGTGATAGAGTTCAGAAGAAATGAAGAAAATGAATATTATTCCAACTGAAGTACTTTTATTGATATCCTAAGCTTTTTTGGATAATTGTTTGGCTGCAAATAGATCCATATCTGTCACCGTGCACAAAACTGAAGTCCAAGTGGATCAAGGACCTCAACATAAATCCAGCTACTCTGAACCTGCTAGAAGAGAAAGTAGGAAGTAGTCTTGAACACATTGGCATAGGAGATCACTTCCTAAATATAACACCAGTAGCACAGACACTGAGAGAAACAATCAATCAATGGGACCTCTTGAAACTGAGAAGCTTTTGTAGAGCAAAGTTCTATAAGGCAAAGCGACAGCCTACAGAATGGGAAAAGGTCTTCACCAACCCCACATCTGACAGAGGACTGATATCCAGTATATATAAGGAACTCAAGCAATTAGACATCAAAACAACCAACAGTCCAATTAGGAAATGGGCTACAGAACTAAACAGAGAATTCTCAACAGAGGAAACTCAAATGGCTGAAAGACATTTAAGGAATTGCTCAACATCCCTAATCATCAGGGAAATGCAAATCAAAATGACTCAGAGATACCACCTTACACCTGTCAGAATGGCTAAGATCAAAAATACTGAAGACACCTTATGCTGGAGAGGATATGAAACTAGGGGAATTCTCCACCACTGCTGGTGGTAATGCAAGCTTGTACAACCACATTGGAAATCAATATGGCGCTTTCTTAGAAAGTTGGGAATCAATCTCCCCCCAGATCCAGCTATACCACTCTTGGGCATATACCCAAGGAATGCTCAATCATACCAAAAGAGCACTTGCTCAGCTATGTTCATATCAGCATTGTTTGTAATAGCCAAAACCTAGAAACAACCTAGATACCCTTCAACTGAAGAATGGTAAATAAAATGTTGCACATATACACAATGGAATACTACTCAGCAGAGAAAAACAATGATATCATGAGGTTTGCAGGAAAATGGATGGATCTAGAAAAAATCATCCTGAGTGAGGTAACCCAGACTAACAAAGACAAATATGGTATGTACTCATTCATAGGAGGATACTAGATGTGGAACAAGGATGACTAGACTGCTCCTCACATCACCAGTGAGGCTACCTGGAAAACAGGACTCCAAGAAAGACATGGGGATTGCCCAATGATGGAGAAATGGCTGAGATCTACCTGAACAGCCTGGACATGAGTGGGAGTAATGAAGGGTGAGGGTCGAGGGAAAGAGAGCCTGTGGGAGTGGGAGATCCCAGCTGGATCAAGAACAGAGAGGGAGAACAAGGAATAGGAGACCATGGTAAATGAAGACCACATGAGAAAAGGAAGAAACAAAGAGGCCCACAAAAATCCACAAAGATACTTCCACAATAGACTGCTGGCAATGGTCGAGAAACATCCAGAACTGACCTACTCTGGTGATGGGATGGCCAAACACCCTAATAGTCATGCTAGAAACTCCATCCAATGACTGAGCTATCTGGATGCAGAGATCCCTGGCTAGGCCCCACGTGGAGCTCTGGGAGAGAACAATTGAGAGATGAAATTACAAAATTACTGTCAATGTATCCAAGGAATGGAGAAAATATTACCAGGAGTTCTATTAAATCAATCCTTGCTTCTCAATTTTTGGTGAATGAGGTATATGAATATACCAATAATTACTTAGTTAGTTGCTAAGGAACAAAGGAGCATCCTTGCTTTATGCTAACGTTAGTACACTGTGTTCTCACACTCCTTTGAAACTCACCAAAAGTTGTGTGCCACAAATAATTAATCATATTGGAAGGTTTTATTTTCATTAAAAAAAAAAAAACAGGTTCAAAATCCAGGTAAATAAAGAGATACCTAATGAAGGAGCCAAGTAGTGTGCAATTTTATGAACAGGGATAAAAACAAAGACTTAGAAGATTGTGTTTCATACCAAGAGACTTGGGGTGGTAGTGCAGAAAGAGAGAAAATAAGACATGTAGTGACAACTAATGAAAGGAGCAACCAGATCAGGCCCCTGTTTAATTCATATTTTCCTTCACAGTTTTCTTCAAAATGTGTTATGGAAATCACTTAAATGTGTTTTCAAGTTCAATTTTCTTCATTGTATCCCTTTGGTAGAGGTAGTTTTCTTCCAGCTAGTCTGTCTTCCAGCAACTTCTTTGTAGTTTTTCTTGGATTAAGAAGGTTCCCTCTTCCCACAGTACTTATTTCATATATTTAAACTAGTTTATAAACTACATGCTCTTATTTATTCTCCTTGCAGTATTTGCTCCCTCGTTTCTTCATTGATTTTCAAAAGAGAAGTTATATGCTAGTCATCTCATTACTTTTCTTCCTTTTGGCATTAAGCCTTAAGAAATGTTTTTGCATTAATCTAGAAGGGACGCTTCACACTTCATTTAGTAACTACACATTAAAAATAAATTTTCATTTTCTACTGCTGAGTGTAGACTAACACAAATCTTCCATTAGAATGAGAATCCTCTCCTTAATCCCCAAGAGTATTTATAAAGCTTTCTGTATCCGTGCTTTAATATTAAATATGGATGCATTTTATTTTAGAAATAAGAGCAGCTTTCTTCCTGCTTTCTGTTTATTATCAAAATCGAAGAGACTTATCTTTTAGTTTATTTATTATAATCTTTCTGCTCACTCAATTGCAAATCTAGGCAGATGCTGATAAAAGTGTTCCTGTAGTTTATTTGCCATATATATGTACATATATAAATAAAAGTATTTCTTATTGCCTTATTGAGTGTGTTATCTCAAAAATAAAATGATAAATTGAATGGACATAGTGCCTGTACTTAAGGAGCTTTGATCTTTAGGTCATTAATATAAGATTATTTTTCAAAAGCAAACCAATTTATATATTTTATCTTTCCTAATATTGTTCCCTATTTACTGAGTTTAATTATATGCCAGGTAAAACAATTTTGTTGGCTATAATATACTTTTGTGGTCTTTTAAAATAGATTAAATCCACGTAGCTTATACTGTAATATTAGCTAAAGTTATGAGCCAGAACACATTTCCTATAATACACATACTTTTCACCCTTACACTCATTCAGGACAAGACTTTCTATACTCTGCCAGGATATTCTCTTGCTTTCTTGGGTGTATCCACCTTTCAGAAAAAAGTAGATTTCTGTTTTGGCAAAGGGTACTTTGGGAAAAAATGCTGTTAGTTTTGCTATTTACTTCGCCTCATTTTAAAAATATCTCCTGCCTCTTCCCTGCTTCCTCTTCTCTCTTTCTCTGTCCTCCCTCTCCTCCTTTTTAGTTCACCTTTTCTTTCTCCTGTTACTCTCTTTTGCAGTTTTCTTTGTTTTGGGGATGCTGGTGGTTAAACCAAGGGCCTAGCATATACTAGACAAGGGCTGTATCATTGAACTTCACTCTCATCCTCTTCCAATAATGAAGTATCATCTAAGGGTTAAAAGGAAACAGTGAAATTTTAATCATTCATTATGGTTCCCTACTAGGGGATTTGGCAAGGGTGGGAAGCAATTACACAGTTTTACTTAATTGCAACACCTAGAACCATGACAATTAGAAGCATGGCAAAATGTGCATAAAGGTGTAAGTCATGGCACTCACATGTCTGCGGCATCCAAGGGCAGTCTAGTTGGGCTTAACACCCGCTCATGAGGAAGGTAATCATTCCTGTTACTGGAAACCTAGCCAGCTTCCTGGGGCTAGTTCCACAGATCTTAGAAAAGAATTCACTACTGCCACTTTATTAGACCATTATAATTCCTTCCTGTATTCTAAATATAATCTTTATACACACAGTGTACTGTAGCTGCTATCCCTCACCTACGAAGTTTCTTTATAGCGGATGAAGACAGTCATAGAAAAGCACAACTGAACCCAATGCAAAGACCAACAGCTGGTGGGTCACCCAGAACCAATGGATATATCTACATCACAAGTCCTCCATTTAATGGTTCAGGGACAATCACTGAAGAGAAGGAGGGGAGATTAAGAGCCAGATTATGAAGAAATCGGCTGTAAAACCGTCTTTCCTAGAAATGTCTGCATATCTAGAACCTGAATAATGACAATATGTGCAGTGTAGAAAGGGGAAACTCTGTGTGGGTCACATCTCTAGGCAACTAATGACTGTTTATAGGTAGCTTCTCCCAGGCACATAAACAACAAAACAGACTTATCAGGTTGTATTTTTTATATATTTGTGCATACATATACATATATATGTACCAATAATAAAGAAAAGAAGAGGCTCTCAACTTGAAAGTGGCAGTGGGAGGCATGTGAGGGACTTGGGGAAGCATATATCAGAAGGGCTGGAAGGAGAAAAGGGAGGGAAATGTGATAAAATTCTATTTCAATTAATAAGTTATTTTTTAAAAGGTTATATGAGGCCAGGAGGTGATGGCACACAGCTTTAATCCCAGCACTCTGGAGGCAGAGGCAGGTGGATTTCTGAGTTCAAGGCCATCTTGATCTACAGAGTGAGTTCTTGGACAGCCAGGGCTACACAGAGAAACCCTGTCTCAAAAAAAAAAAAGAAAGGAAGAAAGAAAGAAAGGAAGGAAGGAAGGAAGGAAGGAAGGAAGGAAGAAAGAAAGAAAGAAAGAAAGAAAGAAAGAAAGAAAGAAAGAAAGAAAGAAAGAAAGAAAGAAAGAAAGAAAGAAAGAAAGAAAAAGATTATTGATGATAATCCAGTTCCAGGATGCTGGGAGCTACCTGCATTTTAGCATGGGAAGTCCCATATGCTGAACAAGTCTTCAGTACTGAGCAAGTGATATTTAATTTGTCTTCTTAATTAGAAACTAGGGTATTTTTTCTAGACTAAAATGCTCTCTACCATCATGAAACTCATGATATTGAAGGAACTATAGATAAATGACGAGTATAAATTTTCTTTAAAAATCAGAGTACATAAATGTCATTTTGCTTAATTTTTAAAACCAGAGAAAATTTGACTAGGGGCAAGAAACTTATAAGGTTGATTATAAGTTGAATATGTGTTATTTTTAGAAGGCTTACTCCTATTCTCCTACACTGGGCACTTTGAGATTCAGGATATAGAGAATATTTAGGATACGCTATCTAGTTAGTCTTTCATGATTGTTTTTGCATGGATACCTGCTTATGCTTGGGTGAAACTTGAGGCATAAGGTAGATGCACCCCAATATTTTGTCATTTAGTGCTCAGAATTCCAAACATTTCTTAGCATCTGAAGTACCATCATCTGGAGGTACTATTGGTTGACACATGTCCATTGCTGTATATATTGGGCCAGTCATCAAATATCAATCTTTCCATGTCTGTTTGAACTGGGTACATTTCTCAAAATGAAATGATTCTTTAAATCCCCTTGCTGTGCATCACTAGATTAGTATGTGAAGTCATCCTGGCAAACAGGTCGTTCTACTATGAACATAAGAAAATTAATATGCAAAATTTGTTAATAAACACTAGTGTTGTAATGAAACACCTTATATATCCTACATAATTAAACTTCTATTTTGGTGAAATTAGAAGTAATTTGGGGGTTGGAGAGATGGCTCAGAGTTAAGAATGTTTACTGATCTTACAGAAGAGCTGAGTTCATTTCTAGTCATTCACATCAAACATGTTAGTATTGCCTGTGGCTCCAGGTTTAGGAGATCTGATGCCCTCTTCTGACTTCCATCCACAAATACACACAGGTAGCACAAACATACACATAAACACACCACACACACACACACACATGCACACACACACACACACAAGTATTGTTTTAAAAATAATAGAAATAAGTGATTAACACTGAGGCTGGTGAATTGACAGCCCACGTATGATGACCTGAGTTGGATATGTGTACATGTGCAAGGAGAAAAGTGATTCCACTAAGTTATCTCTGACCTTAACACAAGTGCCATAGCATGCTCCTGCCCACATACATCATCCACACACAACAATAAATACATTGGTTAATTAATTTTAAAATGAGGTAGATAATCCTGATGTTGAGTATTTGCATTAAGAGGCTTTTCAATAAGAAGTGCATTAACTTTATGTCAAATATGCTGAATATGGTTTTCCCACCTAAATAATTATAGTTATATTAAAAGAAAATGTTCCTTTAAAGTATATAATATTTTAAAACTACATATAACTTTAGCATTGCTCACATTTTCCTACATATAAGCTTGTAAGTATAAAACTTATTATCTATCAAATTTGTGTTATTAATTACATTCCTAATTATGTATTTTGAAATTAAATTAGTTTTTTCCTTCCTAGGATTTACCATGCCTGTAGATGGAATTTAGCTTTCTAAATAGCTCATTGCCAAATTACCATTTATTTTTACATTTCAAGGTTTAATGAAAGTTTTTATTACCTAAAATTTTGACCGTTGGCTTTCCTACATTTCGGTCCTGTGTCCTTTATCTACCTGTGAAATACCAATGTTATTTGTATAGATTAAATTTGATGTGTTCAATGTATTCTAATGTGTTACCACAACCTATTTCAACATTCCAAATCTATCTCTCCTCTGATTACTGATACATTTACAGTCATATGCTGTATATTTTCTTCCAATTAAAAAAATGACATACATTTATATATCAAGTTCAGTTTTCTGAAGTACATTTATGATCATGTATTTTACATGTAAATATTTTCAGCCATCTGAGGTTTTTAACAGCTAGTGGAAAGAGAGGAAAATAATATTGAGTTTTATTATTCAGGAATATGTTTTTCTATGCAGTTATTTAAAACTTTATTTATAACCCTTATAAGAGATTTTTAATTTGCTGTTTTATGTAAACATACATAAAGCAGGCGGTTCAATATATTTTTAATATTAGTTTGAATTAGATTCTGCTTATAGTGTTTCCCCATTCCTTATGCTTGGCGTATAAAAGTTATTGATATTTATAACTATTTCAATACTGAGTGCAGTCAGCATCATTATGGTATTATGGAAGATTTCTTACTAAGAGGGACACAATAGGCTTTCCTGGGTCTCAAGGTAAAGAGTAATAAAAATCTACCAAATAGTAATTGTGTCTTTATCTTACTGTTATTCAGTGTTTCAAACACAGCAGTAGCAAAGTGTACATAAATCACCGTGAGTCTCAATGGTGATGCTGAGCAAATTTTTCTTGATCTGACTTTAATGGAAATGAAATGGGTATTCACCATCAAGTTTGATGTTAGCTGTTTCTTTGAGATACACATTAAACAATTTGTCAAAGGTATTAAAAGTATGCCACTATATTTTCAAGTTCAGGTGAATATATAATCATTTCAGAAGGAAAATATAAACAAAAAGGAAGCTTTTCTTTCTACCTACCATGCACATGTTTTTCATTCTAAGTCCCTGATTTTCCTTTGAAATTTTCTCTCCTTTTTCAATAATTTCAGAGAAACTTCCAATTATGTTGCCCTCATGTTTATAAGTAGAGAAAAGAGAAGAAGTAACAAAAGGTATGTAAGGAAAGAGTAGGCTGGGGAGCCAGACAAGGGCCATGACAGGCTTCTAGTAGCCCTGCCAGAGACCAGGCCTTAGTTTTGGTTTACTGGAGCTGGTTGGAGCTGAGCAAGCAGTTCACAGGAAGACCACAACTCAGGAGCAACCAATCAGCAGGTGCCCCACAGCCTTCTGCTAGCTAAAGATAACTTTCCCTACCCTGCTGCTGGAAAGTCCCTAACCACTAGAGCCACATACTAATCCTATAACAATCCATAAAAACGCATCAATCAGCCCCCAGACTAATCTCTTCTCCCTGGAATTCCCCTAACCCTGCTTAAAAGGAGCCTGTAAGCTTCTCCAGGGGTTGCCATTTGCCACCCCAAAATGTTGGCAGTTTTTAACTCTTGTTGATTGCATACACGATTGGTGGTCTTTTACGGGACTTAGAGTGGACCCTTTCAAGGAGAAATTGTAAGAAAAAGGAGACTTGAAAATTCAGTATTGTGGTAGTTTGAAAGAAAATGTCCCCCAAAGGGAGTGGCATTTTAGGAATCATGGCTTTGTTGAAGTGGGTGTGGTTTTTGGAAGAAGTATGTCATTGTGGAGGTGTGCTTTGATGTCTTGTATATGCTCAAACCACATCCAGTATCTCAGAATACTTCCCTTGCCTGCACAAGATGTAGAACTCTCATCTATTTGTCCAGTACCTTGTCTTCCTGCATGCTGCCATGTCCTGTCGTGATGACAATGGACTGGACTAAACCTTTGAACTGTAAGTCAGCCCAATTAAATATTTTTCTTTATAAGAATTGCTGTGGTCATGGTATCTTTTCACAGTGAGACAGTAACAGAAACCCTAACTAAGACAGGCGTCTTTGGAGTTAACAGGAGTGCATCAAGAAAGGAATTGTGTGCAGTGTCAGATGCTAAAGAAAGATTTTGAACGATAAAGATTGTTAATATGATTTTGGAGTAGCAATCATACATTGTGATGATCATAAGAATCACCTGGGGAATTTATTACTCCCCTAATCATTTCAGGATTCTGAATGGGAATACATAGGGAAGGGACCTTGCTATCTATATTTTCAACAATTATGATTGAAAACCTTATTATACTTGAATCATTGGTTACTTGTTTCATGGCTGTGATAAAATATCCTAGAAAATCAGTTTAAGTGAGAAATGTTTATTTTGACCCATTTTCAAGGGTGTGGAACTCACAGGAGCAAGAGCTTGAGGCTGATGATCACATCACAACCTCAGTCAAGAAGCAGAAGGAGATGAAAAGTAGAGCTCAGCTTGTCTTCTCTCTTTTTTTCAAGTGCAAGACCACAGATCATTTAACAGTTTGGGTAAGCATTCCTGCCTCAGTTATCCTATTCTAGAAAATCCCTCATTCTAGAAAATTCCAAGTGTGCTGGAATGCTTAGTCCTAGGTTATCCTAGATCCTATAAAATTGAAAATCAATATTAACCTTCACAAATGGTAAAGTAATACATGTTTTCAGCTAATAAAACTGATAATTTTACTATAAGTGATAAACTGGAAACATTTAGAAAATACCAAGTATGCATGATTTCCATCTCTAAGATTAAGAAGCATAGTGTTGCTTAATTTAGAACAAGTTCAGTGACAAATCATATTAGTAGTCTCATTCATTGGATAAAGTTAGCATAAATTGGTCATCATTGTAGTATTAAGCATGGGAAGAGGAATATTCAATGAAAATGATTGATCCCTTGTTCACATACAAGAAACCAGGTGAGATATTCTTATTCTTGAATCTCTTTATTCTGTACCTATGACCGGTTAAATAGAAATATTAATTGAAATTTGTTAAAACATTAAAAAAAATACTTACTAGCTCATGTAATTGAAATGTCCAGAGGAAAAAAGTGCTCTAGAAAGGCTAGGTCCCTGGGCATAAGTCTCTGGTGTCTTTCGCTGCTGAACATTTATTTTTTTTATGATAGTTAAGTGACCTCCAATACGTCTTCACATGTGACCCCTTTTCATTCACATTCAAATAAAAAAATTAATCATTTCTAGAGACTTTCATCAAAAATCATTCCCTAAAGATTCCAAACTTTAAAAATTGTTTAACTAAAATTGGTATTTTTATTTTTCTTGAAAGAGAACTGTGTAGAGTATCCAACAACATGAAAGCGGAGGCCCTGCCACTGTTTCAGTTCTTTCCCTGTCTCAAGAGTTGGGATCAGAACCAGCTTTCTTCCTTAGCTCATGAGCAGAGTTAGGAAGGAATGGAAAAAAAAACCTAAGGAGATTTATTAATAGTTCCAAATAGGACTTGGGAAACAACACCCAAGATCTTTATTTTTACTTTACCTGTGTTTCATGTAAAAAGTAATAATAAAGTAAAATATACCTCAGCTATATTTTGAAAGTACAGTGAATTAGTCATTATGCATTTTATTATACTCATACATGATAAATGCTACAAGCATCGTTGTTATTATTGTCATAGTTATTCTTCTCAAACTGGAAACTATCAGATAGAAAAATTAAACAGATTGAAGTAAAAGCCCCCAGCTAGGGAGACTACTGAATTTTCATAATTACCTCTAAAAGCATTTATGGCATTACTGACAGTCTTTTAAACATACAGTTCCTTGAGTTTTTACTCTATTGATAAACACAACCATCAACAAAAGGAGCATCTAGAATACTTGCATGTACATGTCCTTAAAATCAGATGGGACTGGAAACCGCTAACCAGGTCTTCATCTTTGAAAATCTGCATCTTTACCAAGTTTTACAAATAGAATCAGACATAGTGTAGCAAATTGAAATTGGCTTCTTTCTCCTTGAAAAATATTTTTGAGATTCACCTATGATGTCAAGAGTATCAATAGCAGACTCATTTTCATTGTTCAGTGGTATTCATGGGAAGGATGTAACTCAGTTTGTTTATTGATCTGTCCACTAAAGAATAATGATGTTTCTTGAGCTTTCTAGTTGGTAGAATTGCTATGCACACTTACATGCAGTTTGTGAACCTAATTGATCTTTAGTCTAGAGTCAATATCTAGGAGTGCGGTAACTAGATCGTAGGGTCAATATGTATTTACCTCATAAAAAACTCCCCAGTTTTTATAGTGGATGTTTCATTCTTACTTGCCAATAGTAATGAGTCAATTTTCCAGTTGCTTGTTATATTTTCTACCCCTTCCTGTTTAAGATTTTATGTATCTAATAATTTTATAGTACTGATTGGTGTGACCTGGATTGATAAGTGTGATGATGCTGGTTCTCTCCCAGTGAGTGTGTTTGTTCACCTTGGCCCTTGATGAAGTGTCTGTTTTTGGAAGACAGTTGTTTCCTTGCTATTGAATTTGACAGTTTCATATCTGGATAAAACTTTCTTTTGCTATGCGATTGCAGCTGGTTATTTCTAGTCTGTAACTAAGACTATTTTCAGGTTGTATTCTGTCCCATTGACCTATACCCCCATCTCTTTATCAGTAGCACTCTATATTTATCACATTGAAGCTTTATATTGTATTTAAATTGAATAATACTACTTCCTTGATTTTATTTTTCTTTACAAATTATTTAATGTACCTAGCTTTATGCTGTTTTATGTGGAATTTAAGGACTACTGTGTAATTGTGAAAAATCCCAGTGGGACCTTTACATGGGATTAAATTAAGTGTATTGATTCATTAGTACAGAAATACTTTTATTACATTAAGTATTCAGATATATGAAAATTAAATATCTTTCCAAATATTTTTAAAAATTTAACAATGCTTCATAATTTCACCAGATACTACAATGGTTTTGTGTGTTAATTCTTAAATATTTACTTTTTAAGAATTTATATAGAAATTTAATATTTCAAGTATACCTATAATACACACACACACACACACACACACACACACACAGCTTGCATCTTGAAAATTGTTTCCATTACAGATAATTTAAAGTGTTTTCTAATAATGCAAATACCTAAATATGTTTATTATTTCTAGGATGAATTGTTTTAAATGTTGTTTATTTGATTATTTGAATCAATTTATATGTAGTTGCTGTGTGGATTTTCTTATGAGTGTATTATTTTTGATAGAATTCTTGTCACTCTTCGGTTTTTAGGGTGTCAACAAAATGTGAGTGACTCAGGGTCACAGAGAGTGTATTCTGAACTCCTGTAAAATCTATTCCCTCCCTTTGTCCCCCTTCTCCTCCTCCTGCTCATTCTTTTCTTCTTTTTCCCTTTCATCATCTCCTCTTCTTTTTGCTTTCCATTCACTTCTTTCTTTGATGAATGATTGAATGTATTTGCTTCTGAGATGTATGGTGAGACAAAAAAATCTGTGATTCCTTGACATGAAGAAAGAATATGGAATTCCCAGCTCTACGCACCTCACCTCTGCACTGGCTTGGTGTCGGCCTTAGGATCTGTGACATCTTCCAAGGAGCTTCTCTTCAGACAGTCCACCCCAGCTTCACCTGTGAGATGTCCTAGATCTGCTTTTTTATTCTGTGGCCCCTTTCTGGCTCTCAGGTCAGTGCTTATGACTTGTTGCTAAATGAGGCCACTGGAGAAACATTCAATTCTAAAGCCTTACCTTGCCTAATTTCATCTGGCCATCAAGTTAATGTTGCTTTGCTCTAGGCCTGTGAAGAAGCAAAGTAAAAAGTAATGTCTTTGCAAGGTATTAAGCAGGGAAGTAGGGCAAGTCCCTCTTGTGTTCTTTGTGATACCCTCAGTATCAGGTGTACCCCTTTCTCTTGGCAAAAGGGAGCTATTAGACACACAAGAAGGGACATTTCATTTGTCAATCTTTTCCAATTTGATTTCTTCTCAAAACATCTAGAGTGAAACTAGCACCACATTTCATCTTAATTAAAACATGTGGTCACCGTTTATGTAAAATTTGAGCCTTTTTCTTCGTATGTGTATTAGTTTTCTATTTCTGCATAACATTGTTATAGCAAAGTTACATCTGAAGACAACACACATTTATGAACTCACAGTTTCTATAGGTGAGAATTCAAGGCACAACTTCCCAGGTTTGATTCTCTGAAAGCTGCAGTCAAAGTGACTATTGAGGATAGTCTCATCTGAATGTTGACTAGGGAAGGCACTGAGAGAGGTAGGGACTTTTCCAAGACAATAAATAGCAAATAAACTCTTCCTGCATACTTACATATTTTCAAAAAATTCGTAATTCTAGAAGCAGATTAAGCCATGCAACCAGAAGCTTTGCAGTCTAGCAGTCCTAGGACTAAAGTAAGCTCAAACTGGTAGGGTCTGAAGTGGCTACACAGATGACAAAGACAAGGGGAGTCAATAGCATGGAAAACCTCATCTCTTAAAGTGTCCTCAGTAAGTTCTCAGAATCAATTTATATATCTAACAATATGTCAGAGGAAAGTCACAGCATTTTCTGTTAGCTATCTATCTATATATATATATATAATACATATATAATATATTATATATATTATATAATTAACTTTATTTCCCATATCAGCCATGGATTTCCCTGTCCTCTCTCCTCCCACGCCCCAGCCCTCCCCCCAATCCACGCCCCATTTTCACCTCCTCCAAGGCAAGGTCTGCCCTAGGGAGTCAGCCCAGCCTGGTAGAGTCAGCCTAGGCAGGTCAAGTCCCCTCCTCCCTACACCAAGGCTCAGCACAGTGTCCCAGCATAAGCCTCAGGCTCCAAAAAGCCAGTCCATGCACCAAGGACAGGTCCCGACTCCACTGCTTGGGGGCCTCCCAAACAGCTCAAGCTAATCAACTATTCCATTTATCCAGAAGGCCCAGTCCAGTTCCATGGGGGCTCCTCAGCCATTGGTTCACAGTTCATGCATTTCCAATAGTTTGGCTATTTGTCCCTGTGTTTTTCCATTCATGGTCTCAATATCTCTAGCTCATACAATCCCTCCTCTCTCTCACTGATTGGGCTCCCAGAGCTCTATCTGGGGCTCCTCTGTGGATCTCTGCATGGATCTTTGCATCTGCTTCCATCAGACACTTTTCTGTTAGCTATCTTAAAACAAAACAAAAAACAAACAAACAAACAAAACACTAAATCGACTTAAAAACCATTCATTTGGGAGACTACTCGCTGAATGATTTGTTACTGACTTCCTATTATCTTGACAATAATACCTCTGTGTAGGTTTTTGCAAAAGACCATATTTGTTATAAACAGGTAATCTTCACTTCACCTAGCTGATATCTGATGGGCATTTACAGTGAGGAAATATTTTCCACCTTTGTCTTTATACCACTGTAGTCCCCTTTGCTGTCTTAATCATTGGGTCAGAATTCTCATATCTATACGTATGCATGTTGGCACATTTAAAACTGTTTTGCTCAGTACTATAATGCAAAAAGACCTTGGTCCATTGTCTTCTGGAGGTGGCATATTTTTCTTCCAACTTTGCCTTATGTATTCTCAATAGCTTAAGCACCTAAAGTCTCTGAGCCTTATAATAAGGCCCCAGTCAAACTATTGATATGAGGCTATTTGTACACACTAATAAATAATTTGCCAGTTCTCAAGTGAAGTTGAATGCTTTTTAGCCCACCAAATGCATGAACAGGATATTTGCACACGGTAAGAAAAGTTTATTCATCTTAAAAAGTCAAATAATAACAGTAACAACAACAGCAACAACAACAAACCATACTGGCCCTTTTGTTAAGGGAGAAGCCTGATGACCTTTTTATCACTGTTAACTCTGTTTTCCCATAAGGTCTCTAATAGAAGTGTCTTTCATGTTCTGTTCATAGTACGTGGATTGGACTCATTTCCACTTTTCCCACGCCTCAAGTTCCTGCCTGCTCTCTAGTATGAGAGCCACTTCAAGACTCAACCAAGTTACTGATATAATTGCTACATCTGTAACAATGAGGGTTTTACTGTCTTGTTGTCTGTTGGTGAGAGGCTCTTTCAGCTTTTAGAGACCACCTTGTTTCTTATAATGTAGTGTTTCCCAATATGATCCCTTGATTTCTTAAAGGCCAAAGAGAGAGGCTCCAGCAATTTGTCACCACCTTATATAATGTTTTCACATCTCGCAGTGTATACCTTCATACATAATCATATCCACCATATGCAGCTTTAGCAGTAGTTACAGATCACGCTCACATTTCAGGAGAGAGGTGCACATAAGCATGTAATGATAGTAGGGAGGGTTACAGGTGTTTCTTAAGAGTCTCTCTATTGTGTTATGCAAAGTAGATCACAGGACTCTACTTCAAGACACAAGTTGGGAGCAAGAATTTATTTTCTGTCTATAAAATCTTCCTTTAGAAATACAGTTTGTACATTCACCATTATTTCAGCTTTTCTCTCTAAATTCACACTGTATTTTTACATGGATACCCTAGCCCACCTAGTTCAAACATCATGAACTCACATATAGTGGGACACAGCTGCAACCACAGCAGTTAGAGTTTGAGACCAGCATGTATTTTTGAGTCTTAGACCAGCTTGGTCTATATATGGAAATCCTACCTCAAATGGAAAAATCTCAAAACACTGAGAGTGCGAAACATACCAGTAATGCATTGAAACTTGTATTTTAGACACACAAATCTATTCAAAATGTCCCCATATACCTGGACAAGAGATAACACAAAACCTCAGCTCCTCCCTCTTCCAAAGTGAGTTTCCTGTTTTCTGTGAAGGTAAAAATCCTACTGATTTTCAACGATTGTCTGAGTTGCATCTCCAAGTCGCTGTCTGCTTGGACATAGCCACATATACTGTTACGGTTGCCAAGATCATCACATCTCAGTTTCCACTGCATTTTTTTTCTCTTCCTAGTAGGACACTTACCATATGATTTTTGACATTGACATACATTTTGGTCTAATGTGTAACACACTGGAAATCTCCAACTGTGGTTTTGTGTCACATTTTGATTCACTGAATTTATGGCAGTGTATAAGATTAACACATATTTAATGAATATTGAATATTTTAATAAATGTGCATTTTATGATTTTAAGGTCTGACTGTTGCTGCCTATCCAAGCATTTATTTATAATGTGAGTTGAATTACAATTAGCTCATTTTTTAATAAACTAGAGAAACGGGTTACAGATTTGCAAATTGAAGATTAATATTTATTACTTCAAGTTTCTTTCTTTCTTTTTTATTAGAGTAATTTCCTGCTGATGAGAGAATTTCTCCTTATAGCATTTGTTTTCATTAATTTATGAGTCTAATTTTGGCACAATATCTTATTACAATTTCACCTTGGTAGGAATATGTAAACAGTTGATATCAGTAGAATGTGTGCCCTTACATAATCTGTAGAAAAATTATGCCCTATACATTTACTCTAGTTTTTTCTGTTTTTTAAATGGTTACATTACAAGGAGAACAGGTTCCCCAATACATATATGGAGTGCTTAGAAATATTTTAATCACACTTCATGCCTACCACATTTCAATATCTATGGAAGCAATAGATTGCTGTTATGTAAAGCCACCAACTTCTAAGCATATAATCTGCTAAAATGACCCACCTCAAGCAAAAAGGGATCATTTCCAGACTTACAAAAACAGAGTCAAATGACATTTTACACAATAAAGAGTTTTGATGAAGGAAATATTTTACTAAGCGAGGCAATTAATCATTACAGCTAGTGCTGTAGCATAAATTCCATTTGAAGTGTTTTAAAATGTTATTACTTCAGTGTTCTTGTTGTTTTTTTACTTCTGATAAATACAGTAAAGTTAAAAGTTAAATTTTACAAAATTGAGGAATTTGAAAAATCTTTTCCTCATGTCACAAACTCCTCATGAGTCTGTGAAGTACATGGCAGAAGAATTACTTCTTGTTTACAAAGAAAAAGAAGCCTGTGATGAATAAATAATGGCCAATGAATGCTTTGAGTTTATTTTTTCCTTACTTTTCCTGTGAGTTCCTAAGCAGGTAATAAAATACATAGAACTGATTTTTCAGGATTCCCACTTATATAGCCTATCAACAAGACTGCATGCCCATTAATTATATAGAAGATACTGTTCCCATTATGTCCACAGAGATGTACTCAACACCATGATAGATTTCACCATCAATTCATTATTTCTCCTGTAATAGACTGTATTTCCTTTCCTTTAATTTATCCTATTAATGCCAGGTCTTTCTCCTCCCTACATTCTCCTCCTTTCTGAGCAAAGTTAAAGACATCCCAGCCCCTCCTTTTTTAAGGCAAGACTTAGCTAAAACATGGCCACTAACATTCCTATTCACTAGTAAATACAATGCATTTTATGAATTATATGAAGTACCAATTTAATGTACTTAATTTTAAGAAACAACAGGCAGAACTTTAAAATCGCTCTGAAGTGATGGAAGCATCTTACAAAATCATGTACAATAGAGGACTATTGTCTAGCTTATCTTATTGTGAGGAAGAGGCAGTGTAAATTCCCTCTTTATGGGGGAAGAGGAAGAAGATTTTCCAGAGAACTCAAAGGGCCATTCATAGAACTATTTGCATAATTCAGAGCAGATGCTGGGAAAGGAGGCAAGAGGAATTGTTCACAGTAATGTCAGAATGGTGGCTTAACAGAAGATGGTGTCAGGGTGTAAAAACGTTAGAAATGTCAGTCAAGGTTGAAAGCTTGACACTTTCCATAGCATTTTCACCCATGTGGGCCTGCGTCACACCAAGGTTATTTTGAGAGCAGAGTCCTTGCTTACTCATTCTTAAATGTTAAGTTAATGAGAAAGAAATATGATAAAGTTAAGTTCCAGATTTTGGTGTGGCAAAGATTCAATATTTACCTGCATAAAATTTTAGCTACTTCTTTAGTTGGTGTGATGAAACACCTGACAAAAAAGTACTTAAAGTTTATTTTTTTACTTTCAATATGAAGAAATATAGACCATCAGGGCAGGAAAGATATGCAAGCAAAGTATGAAGTGTCTGGTCACATGGTATCCATAGTCATAAAGCAGGGAAGGATGAACACCCTTTCATGATGGCCTGTACAACTTCATAGCTGAGCATTGGGTCTATGAAGCTCCCACTTACCATGATGGAATATTGATGGACCTCATCTTGTTCAAGTATTGTATATATAGGTCTTGTAACCACAGTTGCTGGAGTTTATGAATGCAGTGGCTATGACATTTCCAGAAAACAGCATTTAACAACACTCCACCCATCCTCCTGTGGCTGTTGTAATTTTTTAAAGCTCTGTGCCATTATCTCCCCTGAGACTTGGAGGAAAGTATACATGCCACAATTTTGGGATAAGGGCTCTGCAATAACTTGTTCTCAGCACTAATAACTTACTAGTCTATAAATCGATCAGCATCCACTGGAAGATGAAACTTATCTGACCAAGGTTAATCAACATTTATCTATAGACATGCACATAAGTATTTGCCAAATGGAAAGGTTTGATATTACATCCATGTAGCAAAGCAACAGCATTAGATTTATCCGTAGTGAATTTTACCTTTCTAGCCATGGAATTTCCTTTTTTTTTTTTTTTTTGATCATATTCAGTCTGGGTCTCCAGCACATAGAATGTTGCTGACTATATTTAGCATGCATCTTCCAAACTCAGCAGACTTTTGAAAAATATCAAATATTATTCTAGTACGATGTTTCTCATTTTGTTTGTAGCAGTGTCATAACCATGTACAATAATTTCTAGAATGATAATCACTTAGAATAATGCGTATGTGTATTAGTGTTTTTATAAATGTTTGTGAAAGTAATATTAATTTAAAGCTCTGCCTAGGACACTGAAGTTATCTTGCAGTGGGGTTGCAGTTAATTCTTTCCTTTAGAAAGTACACACAGGGAGAAAAGATTCTGCCTGGTCAAATTTTGAAAATCTGTGATTGATAGGTCTCTTGCTAAAGTAGGACTGTAATTTGCAAGCAGAAAAAAATATGTCTATGAAATGCTTTTAAGAAGATGTACTTAGTCTCTTTTGTCTTACTGTGCATAGTCCTTCAATTTTTGTATTTATGAGACACGGCTTCCTGAAACATCTCGTATAGGGTCTTTAATTTAGGAGAACAAAAAGGAAGCTTTTGATCATCAAAATAGCTGTATTTTAGGTATGCATGTGACTTCATATATTGTTTAAAAAGCTCTCATGTCACATCTAAGCCAGAGACTAACCTAGTGTTCCAAGACAAGCCCTGATACTGTGTCTTTCGAATTAAAATTGATTATTTGTGCTGCCTTGTCTGATGAGTTGGTTAACATAGTAATGTTAAGGACAGGTTAATGATCTGAGGCTTATCAACATAGAGCACAAGAAGATTAGAGGGAGAGTGAGGCCAAGTTTACCTGTCGTAAACAGGACCTACATCTGACAGGACCTGAGGACTGTTGTAATTGCCTTTTAAAATAGCTCTTCTGTATCCTCTCTTGAGCAGTCCAATTTAATTTCAAAATTAGAACTGCTTTACAATTATACTGTAAATTGGATATTGCTTAGAGTTTATGTAATTATTTTGATGAGTAAGAAGTAAAAAGAGCAGATAATAAACTCATGAGTAGGACTTTGATGATGGATTCATTATAGATACTAATTTTATCTTTAAAAAAAAATGCAGTTTTTACAGCATTAAATTTCACATGTGAAAGACAAACGATTCTCCCCCAGTGCAAATTTGACTTCAAATAAATAATGTATTCTAGAGTTTCATTGATCATTAGTTCAGCATCACATTAAATATTATTATAAATAGTAATCAAAGGTATTGAACATATATTTACAATGGACCTTCAAACATTATCTCAATCACATACAGTTACAAATTTATTGGGGAAAAAAGTCCCAGTTTTATTGATTAAAACATAAAATTTGTGAACTCATGTAATTTGATTCTAAATATAAGAAAATATCATTAATAGAGTTCAAGGTCAATGCTTCTCAACTTTAGGAGGGGTGTACATGATAATTTAAAGGCTATATACATGGGCTAATAAATGATTCCACAAATATAGAGTCTATTTAATATTTTGCTTATAGATGTACTCTTTATAACAAAATAAAAATATTTGTAATCTGAAAACAAACACACATACATCTAATACATTGTAGTAATTATCATTACAACTCATTATAGTAATGTTTGGAAAGCAAAGGCTAGATTTGGTGTATTTTCTAAAGACAGAGCTAATTAGAAAACCATATTCATATGGGTATGTGTGTGTCTTAGTTAGGGTTCTATTTCTGTGAAGAGACATTATGACCACAGTAACTCTTATAAAGGAAAAACATTTAATTGGGGTGTCTAACATATTCAGAGGTTTAGTCCATTATCATCATGGTTCAAAATTGCGGCATGCAGGCAGACACAGTGCTGGAACAGAAGCTGAGAGTCCTACATCTTGGCCCTTAGGCAACAGAAAGTGTTCTTAGTGCCACGTTGAGCATGAGTATAGGAGACCTCAAAGCACACCCCCACAGTTACTTACTCCTCCAAGGACACACATACTGCAAAAAAACCATACCTCCTAATAGTGCTACTCCCTTTGTGGGCATTTTCTTTCAAATCACCAAAGTGTGTAATTAACACATTAAGACATGTAAAATATATAACAGAATATGACAAAATGTTGAGCAGACTCGTCTCATAGAATTGAGGTTTTTTCATTGTGGTTTTTAGAATTTTTAAATGTTCTCCTATTTAAATACAGAGTTCAATTTTATTTTACAGATTTAGCAACTTTCAACTGACAAATAAAAATGTCTGAATTTAAGGTGTTCTACATGATGTTCTGATGCTCATTGGGAAATATTACCACAATCAAGCTAATTAACACATCTGTCTGCCTGCAATTGCTACTTTCTGTTTCATTATAAGGATGTTTTAGGTCTTTCCCACAGCAAATTACATGAACATAACATGTCATTGTTATCTATAGACACCATAATGTATAATAGAATTCCAGATATATTTACATTTGCTATCTTATACCTTTATTAGTAGTTCTCTATCCTCCCTATTTAAAACTTACAGAACCTCTTTTCTACTTTTCCAATATGTTTGAATTTAAAATTTTAAATTTAAATAAGATAATATAGCTTTATTATATTGAGTTTGAGTATTTCCTGTAGCATAATGTCCTCCAGGTTTATTTATATGCCACCAATGGAAGTCTTTGCTTCCTCTACAAGGCTTAATAATATTTCATTGTATGTTTCACATTTTCTTTGTCTAATCACACTCTGTGTATATTCAGTTGGTTTTGTATAGAAATAATTCTGTAATAAACACTGGAATATAAAAACTTCTCATGAGAATATATTTCTTTTGGATCTATATTCAGAAGTGAGTTCTTTGTTCATGTACAGTTTCTTTCTACTCTCTCTTTTTTTTTAGGAATCATTGATTTTTTTCTGTAATAACTCTGCAAAGATCTTGTCTTAGTGGACTATTGCTTTGGAGAGACACCATACCAGACACTCTTATAAAGGAAAGCATTTAACTGAGCCTTTCTTTAGTTTCAGAGGTTTAGTCTATGATCATAGTAGCATAGGGAGCATGGTGGCATGCTGGCAGGCAAGGTGCTGGAGAAGTAGCTGAGATTTCTGCATCTGAATCATCAGACAAAAGGAAGAGTCATTGAGCCTGGCTTGGGCTTCTGAACTTTCAAAACCCATTCACAAATGACATACTTCCTCCAACAAAGCCACACCTTCTAATCATTCTAAGTAGTGACACTCCTTGTTCACTAAGTATTCAAATGTATGAGCCTATGGGGGCCATTCTATTCAAACCACCATAGGCCCCATTATTTCAGCACCCTTGCAAATGATCATTATCTTTTGTTCTAAAAGGTTTGATGAGTAGTCTCGTGATTTTAGTTCACTTTTTTTCTGATTATTTGTAATTTCAAGGACTTTCTTTTATTCCTATTATTCATTTACATTTCTTCGTTGGAGAAAGTATGTTCAAATCTTTTGCTTTTTTTTCTGTTCCTGGTGATATATTTTATATTTTAGCTTCTTACCAGATAATATAGTTTCCATTATATTTTTTACTATTCTGTCAGTTACCTTTTTATTTTGTTGATGGTTTTATTTACAAAACAGAAATATTTTCGTTCAAAGTGCTTCCACTTCTTTACTTTTTATTTTATTTCCTGTGTAACTGGTACCATGCTCATGATTATTCCAAAGACCTATACCAGAGAGCTTCCTCCCATGTTATTGTTTTTTTTTTTTCAGGAGTTTAAGGCTTCTGGCCTTATGTTTAAGTCTTCACTGCATTTTTAGTTCATTTTTATGTATGACATCAGATGATACCCATTTCATATTGTAGCATACAGATGTTGGGTTTTCACAAATGCATCTATGGACTATCCCTTACCCATTGTGTACTGTTGGGGCCTTTGCTTTGTATTGATTTCAGGACTTCTTCTTCTGTTCCATTGCCCTGAGTTGTGCAGGTCTTTCACTGCTTTGGTTACTACAGTTGTGGTTTGAGTGTAAGTATCCCCCATATGCTTCTGTGGCTGAACACTTGGTTCCCAGCTCTTGGTACTGTTTTGGATGAAGTAGATCACCAAGGGCAAGATTTGAGATGGCCCATGCCATTTATTTTTCATTCTGTCCTTCCTGACCAGCTACAGTGTGACCAGCTGCCTTCTGTTCCAGCTGCTATTACTTTCTTGCCACGATGTAAATTATCTCCCTAAACTGTAAGCTGGAATAAACCCCCCTTTCATTAAATTGTTTCTTTTCAGATATTTCATCACACAACATAATATAGCTCATGTAATATCTTTGTAATGCCATCTGAAAGAAGGGAGTGCAATGCCTCTAACTTCATAATTCTTGATCATGATTGCCTTAGCTAATCGGAGTCTTTTGTAGTCCCATACATATTTTAAGGTAGTTTTATTGGGATTCCATTGAAACTATTTGCCACTGTGAGTTACTTGGCCTGTCAACATTTCATTATGGGTGTGAATGTGTGTATGAGATCTCATCCATTCCTGAGAAACTATGGAAAGTCAGTTTTTGCATAGGGAAGTCATTTTTATCACTTCAGTATTATACCCAATGAAAAATATTCCATATTCAAGTAAATTGTGTCCCACCCATGTCGATGGAAGCAATCATAACTCAATTCAGTGGGCAATACACAATATTGACATAACGACAAGGAAGTAGGAAGGGGAATTCTGGGAAACAAAGTGTTGAGGGGTAAAGGGAGAGGGAAATGAGGGGAGAGAGTGAGGGTATATATACATGCATAAAAAGGACTACCACATACATGAAACTACCAGAGAATAAATGGATAAATAAAAAAATAAAAGTAAGTCTAATTTATTTAAACAATCTCCATACATGTTTTTGTGCTACCCTTAAGTAAGTATTCTTTCATTTTTCAAAGTTGTCTGAAATTGAAATGCCTTGCCCTGGGCAAAAGAAAAGTCTGCATGATTTGGTCATGTACACTTCAATGAAACTCTACCTTTTCATGATCCAGACATTAAACTATTACATTTAAGTCTGAGAGCCTATGGATATTTTCAGACAGTCATGTAATCGTATTTATTTATCTCTCAGGCATTTAAAATCTTTTGCAACTGCTGTTATTTCTCCACATATTTTATTTCCGTTATGGCCATAAAATTCTTTCCTTTTAAAAATTAATTTGGTCTTCTTTCCAAACTGTGAGGAATCTTGACTGTTTTCTTATAAGCAAGTTGTTTCTCTGTTTTCCTCTTTGATAAGTCCCACATATCACAAGTATGTGTTATTTATGTTCCAAATAGCAGAGCCAGGTGATATAAAAAAATAGAACCCGACAGCTCTCCTCATCTTGCTTCATGGATTAAGGAGCATTTGCTTTGTTTATTTGATCTTATATTTATCTAAGTAAACACATTTAGCTTTTCATCTTGACAAGAAAAATCTACAAGATTGTTTTTCAAGTAGCTTTCTGCAGTTAGGGTGTGAAATATTCATATATAGCTTGTATGTGTTCCTCTGGAGGAAGGAAATGAGGTTGGCCCCTACGGGCGGCTTGTTTAGTGACTGCGTGTTCCCTCCCTTGTTTCTCTGCTTCTCCTTCTCAAGCTTTTAGCATCTATCATTCAGTGTTATATTTCATAAGTCTCTAAGGATGGGACATTCATCTTGCCTCCCACACAGTGCTGTAGGAAGTCGAGATTCCTCTTATAGCCATTATTAGGGCTTGTCTGTTGTTTTTCACCTGTAGTTGTCACAATAAATATTATTTATATCATTATTGAGTCTATTTAATTCAAACACTCATCCTTTACTTTAACTTATCCTTTTCCATGTTTCATTGTGTTTTTTCCTTTCTTTCATACTGTGTTTTGTCATCTTGGAAATAAATGAAGAATGTTGGTTTGGAAAAGAACACATAGAATATGATTAAGCCTCACCTAAACTTTTCAGCTTCTTTTATTTGGTGATAGGTATTATTCACCTTAGGGTGGTTCTCAACAATCATCATGTGACATTAAATACAAATATATAAAAATTAAATATAAATATATAAAGAATTGAGGAAGTTACATGTGATATCTTCATGTATAATGGCTTCTATCTTGTCAAATACTTCATTTGGAGACTATTTTCCTAAAGAAAAGAGAGGAGAATATAGAAATTAAATGCTTCTGCCATCCATTTTTTTTTGTGGTTGATAAACCACAAGTCATTGGCCTATCTTTTCTTTATTTTGTCACTAGCATAATGCAGAAAATATATTGTTAATTGTAGTACTTTCTATAAGCCTTTTGCAAACACATCTTAAACTATTCCATAGAGTTTACAGAGGTATTTGTTTTCATGCATCTGTGATGGGGACATTATTTTTATACTTTGTGTTTTCTTATTTTTGAATTAGCTTCTCTACTTGTAGCTATATTCATTAGTAGATGCTTGTGTGTGTAGTCTCTCAGTGTGGGAATGATAAAATAACATGAAGTCACTAAAGAATTTAGTAACTTTGCTCTGTCAGTACAAATAGGAAAAAATTCTAATATAAAGTAGGAGGAAATGCAAGCTATGATAATAAACTTTTTTGAATATTCCCCCTTACTTTGTGTCATTGCTCTGTGTACTTCATACATTTTGTTTGTATTACATCTTACAACTTGCCAAGAAAATATGTATTTGTATTTTTATTGTTTTGCAAATAAGGAAACTAGAGCACAGAAAAATTGCATTATTTTTTATTGTCACGAGGTTAGCAGGTCACAGTGCTTGGTTCTACCTGAACCAAGTGTATTGGACTGAGTCATAGCCTGCAGTGCTACGTTGTGCTGGTCACAATAGCTACTGAGCAACGGGTTCAATGACATTTAATGCATGATATCACCAAGTATCAAATATTCCCTTCAAGAGTTTTATAAACTATTAGGATTAAAGATTAGCAAGGTTCTTCAAAGCAATATCACTACTTCCAAATCAATAACATTCCTGTGTTTTAAATATAAATTAATGTCATCCAAAGAAACAAAACATGTAGTGTATCTAGAAATAAACCTATTGAATTTGTACAGAACTTTTACTGAGGAATCAATTACACTTACTGAAGAGCATAAATAGAATGAAAGAAATGGATAAATAAACCAAATTCATGAGGAAAAAGTTACTAATTTTAGTTTGCTAATTTTTTGGCCAAAAAAGAAAAATTATATAAATTATAAAGAGAAAGACTCACTCATTGAATATAACTAAGTTTTAAAAAGTTTATAAAATATTAAAGATATTTGTGACAAATATGAGAAAAATCATATTTAGAATATATGAGTTCACTTAGATCAATTTATATGAAACTAAAAATGGAAGAAAAAGCAAGGTGCATAAACTAGTAATTAAGAAGAGGGTAATTAATGACAACAAAAGTTTGACAATATATTATCTTAGTAATAATCAAGATTGTACAAATCCAAAACCCAGGAAAATTTATTTAGCTCTCCTGAGTTCAAAACCCAGGAAAATTTATTTAGCTCTCCTGAGTTTATAGAATTTAAAAGGTCTGTTAATACAATGTCTCAGTGAGAGCATAAGGAAATAGAAATGTGTCATCTTGGTGAAGGAATTGCAATTTTGTCCCACCCATTCAAGAATGATTTATCACCATGATCTTGTGAATTTGAAAATGTACATTCCTGAAATCTAGCATTACTTCTCTGGGTAATACAATGTTGACTCCATCTACCATTTGCTACAGAAACAATAATCTGTGGTCCAGTGATCAGTATAAAATGATGTTAAATGGGCTAGAGAAATGGCTCAGCAATTAAGAGCCCTTGAAGCTCTTCCAAAGGACCTGAGTTCAACTATCAGCACCCACACCAAGCAGCTTATAACTGCCTGTAACTTTAGCTCTAGAGGATATGAACCTTCAGGCTTCAGTTGCTACCTGCATCCCATGAATATATTCACACACACACACACACACACACACACACACACACACACACGTGCGAATGCACGCACGCAATGCACACACAGACCAGACACAATAAAAATAATAAAAATTAAAAACTACTAATTTCCCTGCATTCTAAAAGTGATTATAAATAGGAATCTTGATGATAACAGTAAGATGTGAGCAAAGCCATGTTGCTTGCTCTAGGTCATCACCTTTTCCACTGCATCTTCAATTTTCTCCCTTTCAACTCTCCAGGAAACAGAGTGAAGAAACTGCTGGAGTGCATTCTTGGAAAAAGGCCTTGAAAAGAAAGGTCTTGCATGTTTCCAGTAAATTCAGAAGTTCCACCTATAAAGACTCATCAACATGAGCACTCAAGTTTAAACTGAACACAAAGGATGCCAGTAGATATTCAAAAATGGATGGGGGTATGATTGAGCATTCCTTGGGTATATGCCCAAGAATGGTATAGCTGGGTCTTGAGGAAGATTGATTCCCAATTTTCTGAGAAACCGCCATACTGATTTCCAAAGTGGCTGTGCAAGTTTACACTTCCACCAAGAGTAGAGGAGTGTTACCCTTGCTCCACATCCTCTCCAACATGTCATCAGTGTTTTTGATTATAGCCATTCTGACAGGTGTGAGATAGCATCTCAGAGTCATTTTGATTTGCATTTCCCTGATGACTAAGGATGTTGAGCAATTCTTTAAATGTCTTTCAGCAATTTGAGATTCTTCTGTTGAGAATTCTCTGTTTAGTTTTGTAGCCCATTTTAAATTGGGTTGTGTTACGACTTTTTTGTCTTTAGTGTTTTCTTTGACTGACGAATCTATTTCTCTGTCGTGTCTTCAGTGTCAGAGATTCTCTGTTCCATCTCTTGCAATCGGTTGGTTATGCTTGTTTCTGTAGTTCCTGTTCGTTTAGTCAGGATTTCTATTTCCAGCATTCCCTCAGCATGTGTTTTCTTTATTGTCTCAAATTCATTTTTCAGATCTTGGAATGTTTCTTTCATTTGTTTAATTGCTTTTTCTTGGCTTGATTTGATTTCTTCCCATTTTTTGTTCGTTTTTCTTCCATTTCTTTAAGGGAGTTTTTTATTTCCTCTTTAATGGAGTTTTTCATTTCCTCTTTAAGGGAAGTTTTTATTTCCTCTTTAAGAGAGTTTTTCATTTCCTCTTTAAGGAAAGTTTTTATTTCCTCTTTAAGGTAGTTTTTCATATCCTCTTTAAGGAAAGTTTTTATTTTCCTCTTTGAGGGAATGTTTTATTTCTTCTTTAAGGGCCTCTATCATCTTCTTAAAGTCATTTTTAGGGTTGATTTCTTCTGTTTCTTCTGTCATGGTATGTTTAGGTCTTGCAGGTGTAGAATCACTAGGTTCTGATGTTGCCATATAGGTCTTTATGTTGTTGCCTGTATTTTTGCACTGGCGTCTACTCATCTTTTCCTCTGTGCGGTGCAGGTGGTGTCTGTGTCTGAGAGTGCCTCCCTTGTTCTAATTTTTAGTCTTGGTTTAGTAGGGTTCTTGGTTAAATTGGTACTATTGGGCTGTTTCTTCAGGGACAGCTGATTTCAGTCGGTGAATTATATACTTATGATTCTGGTGATCTGGTTTAGTGGCTGGGTAGCGCCTTCTTCTGTATTCCCAGGTCACATTTTGTTCATTTGTCAACTCCTCAGCTGATCTTGTTTCTTCAGACTTCAAACTGTAGGCATCTGAATCCTCTCCCAGATGGGTTTCAGCTGAGCAGGGTAGTCTCACCAACACCTCCAAGTTGTTGGTTTCACAGGATCAGCAGTTGGGCCCTGGGTTGTCCCCAGACGGAGTGCCCAGACTCGCCCCGGTTCCGACCCACGGAGATAGCCTCCTCCCCAGGTGTTGGGGCTAGGGGCGTCCCCGTTCCAAGCTGTGTCCGCCCATCCCTGTCCCCGGGCCTGTCCACCCCTGCGGCCCGCCGCCACAGGCCCACCTGCGTCCGCTTGTCTCCCTCACCTGGCCTGTATGCCCCTGTCAGCTGCCGCTGGGTCTGTCTGCCTCTGAGGACCACCACCGGGCCTGCATGTCTCTGCCGGCTTCTGCCGCGGGCCCACCCACCTCTGCCTATCACTGCTGCCGGCCCCATCCACCTCCGCAGGCCGCCACCGGGCCTGCATGTCTCTGCCGGCGACACTGGCCCGTCCACCTCCGCGGGTCGCCGCCATGGACCCACCTGCATCTGCCCATTTCCACCGCGTGGCCCGTCTCTAAATTGGGTTGTTCAGTATTTTGATGTCTACTTTTTTGAATTCTTTATATATTTTAGAGATCAGCCCTCTGTCAGATGTGGGGTTAGTGAAGATCTTTTCTCATTCTGCTATTCTGTAGACTGTTGTTTTTCTTATTTTCTTTGTCCTTTGCCTTACAGAAGCTTCTCAGTTTCAGGAGGTCCAATTTATTAATTGTTTTTCTCAGTGTTTGTGCTACTGGTAATACATTTAGGAAGTGGTCTCCTGTGCCAATGTGTTCTAGGCTACTTCATACTTTCTCTTCTATCAGGTTTAGTGTAACTTGATTTATGTTGAGGTCTTTGATCCATTTGGACTTGAGTTTTGTGGATGGTGATAGATCTGGATCTATTTGCAATCTTCTATATATTGACATTCAGTTATGCCAGCACAATTTGTTGATGATGCTTTCTTTTTTAATTGTAAAATTTTGGCTTCTTTGTCAAAAATAAGGTGTTTAAAGGTGTGTGGAGTAATGTCAGGGTAATCAGTTCAATTCCATTGGTCCACCTGTCAGATTTTGTGCCAGTACCAAGATGTTTTTATTATTATAGCTCTATAATAAAGGTTGAAGTCAGGAATGGTGATGCCTCAAGAAGTTGCTTTATTGTAAAGGATTGTTTTAGCTATCCTGGGTCTTTTGTTTTTCCATATGAAGTTGAGTATTATTCTTTTGAGTTCTGTGAAGGATTGTGTTGGGATTTTGCTGGGAATTGCACTGAATCTGTAGATTGCTTTTGGTAAGATTGCCATTTTTACTATTTTGGTTCTACCTATCCATGACTTTGGGAGATATTTCCATTTTCTGATATCTTCAATTTCTTTCTTCAAGGACTTAAAGTTCTTGTCATACAGGTTTTTCACTTGCTTGGTTAGCATTACCCCCAAGGTATTTTATATTATTTGTGGCTATTGTAAAGGATGATGTTTCTCTGATTTCTTTCTCAGCCTATTTATCATTTGTATATAGGAGAGCTACTGATTTTTTTGAGTTAATCTTGTATCCCACCATATTATTTAAGGTGTTTATCAGTTGTATGGAGTTTGTAGGAAAATAGATGGAACTAGAAAATATCATCCTGAGTGAGGTAATCCAGACTCAGAAAGACAAACATGTTATGTACTCACTCATAAGTATGCATTAGATATAAAGCAAAGGATAATCAGACTACATATAACCCAAAGCTCCAGAGAAGCCAGGAAACAAGAAGGACTCTAAGAGAAATTCATGGATTGCCTTGCGAAGGGGAAACAGATGAGATCTCCATGAGTAATCTGGGGATGAGGGGAGGAATGGAATGAGAGGAGAGAGGATGGGGGATGAGAACATGAGGAAATAGGATGGTCAAGCTGGGGGAAGTGATGTAGTGGGAGAACAATGAAGGAGATATCTTGATAAAGGGAGACATTATGGGGTTAGGGAGAAATTTGGTGCTAGGGAAATTCCCAGGAATCCATAAGGATGACCCCAGATTACACTACTAGCAATAGTGGAGAGGGTGCCTGAATTGGCCTACCCCAGTAATCAGATTTGTGAATACCCTGTCATTATAGAACCTTCATCAAGTAACTGATGGAAGCAGATGCAGAGATCTACAGCCAAGCACCAGACCAATTGCCAGGAGTTCAGTCGAAAAGAGGGAAGAAGAATTATATGAATAAGAGGGGTCAAGGTCATGATGGGGAAATCTGCAGAGATAACTGAACCAAGCTCATAGGACCCACGAATTTTAGACCTGCAGCTGTGGAGCCTGAATGGGACCAGACTAGGCTTTTTGCATACAGTAGACAGTTGTGTGGCTTGGTCTGTTTGAAGGGCCCCTGGCAGTGGGATCAGGATCTATACCTGGTGCATGAGCTGGCTTTCTGGATCCTATTACCTATGGTGGGATGCCTTGCTCAGCTGTGATGCAGTGGGGAGGGGCTCTGTCCTACCTCAATTGAATGTACCAGGCTTTGTTGACTTCCCATGGGAGCCCCTATCCTTTTGGGGGAGGTGATGGAAGTAGGTCAGGGAGGTGACTGGGGGTGGGGAGCTGGAGGAATGATAAGAGGAGGATCTGTGGTTGGTATATAAAATAGATAAAAAAAAAATCTTAAAAAAGAAAATTCTGGAAGTTAAAAAGAGTTACAAAAAAAGATCTACAGATTTAGAGAAGACAGAAAGAAAAGAATGAGAGAAGAACCCAGTATGGCTCTACTCTGTGTGTTAAAGGACAGGATTTCTTGAGGGCCTGAACTTGAGTGAAGGTCTATGTCTGAAATATATTGTGTTTCTTGTAAGAGTTACTTGTCCCTCAAAGTAAAAGAATTCCCATAGTAGATTTTTACTCTTTGTAGTTGGGTGCGAACTATGTGGAAGACTGTGTTTGATCTAAGTTAAATAAGTTAAGAAATTATCAAATGGTCCCCTGATCCTCCCCTACCCCCAAATTAAGCCTTTCCTTTAAATAAATTAACAAGGATTGATAAGGCTCTTGCTTGGGAGAGCTGATGGCTACTCAGCTAGCCAGAACAGCATGGAGCTTCAGAGAAGGAGAAACAAGTAACACAATGATTAAATAAAAACAAAGAAGATATTATTCAGGTCTTTGCCTCCATTCTGTTTCTCATCTCTCCTTTCCAGGATGGGAGCATGAGCTTGCACATGGATTCTGCTCTAAACTGACTTCCATGTCCCTGATCTTGCCAAGGATAAGGAAAAGTAATTGGAACTAAATGAAAGTTGCTGTATTCAACACCTTAAATACAAACAGTATATCTGGGCATGATGACATATGCCTTTAATCCCAGCATTTAAAAAATAGGTAGCCTATTCTGCACAGAAAATTCCAGAGCAACAAATTTAACAGAGCAGTAACCTGTCTTAAAGAAATCAAAGAATAATACAAACAAACAAAAAACCCTAGAGTTTATTAATTAAAAAAAGACTTGATGAATGTCATATAAGGGCATGAAAACAGAATAGGGCAATAAAATAAAACATGCCTTGGAAGGATATTTGACAATTATAGAATAGTGAAGTGAGACCGAGAGAGTGAAGGGCTTTAGAAATCTATAAAAAATTATATTTGAAGGAAACATGATGGTATTCACTTAGAAGTAGATATTAGCTGTTAAGTAAATGATAATCAAGCTACAATCCACAGACCCAGAGAGGTTAGGTAAAGAGGAGGGCTCTTGTGGGGGCGGGTGTGCATGAGTCTCCCTGGAAAGGGAACTAGAATAGATTTTGGACTAGGGTCAGATAGGGACAGGTGTGGAAGAGATGAGTTAGGGAGGTGAAGGAATGGAGAAAGAGAATGTGAGGAGAAATAGCTGGAATTAGGAGGGATTTGGGGGACACTTTGGAAACCTGGCACAGTGGAAACTTCCTGGAATCAATGAGGGTGACCCTAGTGAAGACTCCTAGTAATGGAAGATACAGAATCTGAACTGTTCATCTTTTGTAGCCGGGCAAGGCTTCCAGAGGTAGGACCAGATTGCATTCTGTTGAGTTGTTTTTCAAGTGGGTGCCATAGAGATCCTTAAACAACCCAGGCTGATGCTAGGACAGAGGGTTGCACTCTGAAAACTGGCAGTGTGGCCCTATTGCCAAGGACAATATTTACACAGCTCACTTAATGTAGATAGGTAGAACTAATTAATGCCTGAATACAGCTTTCACCTCTATGTTCTAGTCTCTTTGGTGAGGGAAGATATTCTGCAGGCTCTGGAAAGAGAAACCTGGATACCAACCTAGCCACAAAACCCTTGCCCTATAATTTGTCCTGCCTACAAGATGTACTGGGGCAATGGTGGCACAGAATTTATGGGAGTGGACAAGCAATGTTTGGTTTAATTTAAGGCCCATGTCTTAAAAGGGATCCCATTCCCTGCACTATGGATGGCTAGGAACTGGAGAGTAGATAGCCCAGAGACCTAGGATAGAACCGAACATGACTGACAAAAAAGGAAGGAAGGAAGGAAGGAAGAAAGAAAGAAAGAAAGAAAGAAAGAAAGAAAGAAAGAAAGAAAGAAAGAGAGAGAGAGAAAGAAAGAAATTAAAAATCAATGAAATGATTACTAATGATAGATCAGTGCCGTATCCAGTCATCACTAGAGGGGCTTCCTCCAGCAGCAGATGGGAGGAGGTGCAGAGACCCATAGCTAGACATTCTGTGAAGAAAGCATCTAAACTGGAGGTCCCCATTGGGTTCCTTCTCTGGGAGCTTGGGGGAACACTATCGAAGAAAGAGAGGAAAGATTGTAGCTCTCAGATGTGATAGAGAACACCAGGAGAACACAGCCCATTGAGTCAATGAAGCAAGGCTCACAGAGACTGAAGTGGAAAGCATGGGCTTGTGAGGGTCTGTACCAGGTCCCCTAGTATATGTTATCCTTGTTAGCTTGGTGTTTTTGTGGGATTCATAACAGTGGCAATGGGTGTGTCTCTGACTCTTTTGCTTGCCCTTGGGACTCCTTCCTCCTACTGTTTGCCTTGTCAGCCTCAGCTTTTGCTTTGTCTTATAGAACCTTGTTTTGTCTTATTTGGTTGTTGTCTCTTAGAGACCTGCTCTTTTCTGAAGGGAAACAGAGGGAGGTGGTACTGGAGAAGAGCAGGCAGTGGAAACTGTGGTCAGGATACTCAATAAAAAGTATGACTCAATAGATGAAAAATGTCTATCCCTTACTTTGGAACACAATTTAAGAGATGAAATTTTTTTTCCTTACTCTTGGAATGTTTATGGAGCTGTAGTTATCATTAATTGTTTTTGTTTGTTTGTTTTTTTAACTAAGGAGAGACATCAACTTTAGGGATGATAATTTATTTTGGGATAAGTCAGTGTCTTTACAAATTTTTTTGAGCAATATGAAACTAAACAGAAACATAAAATATGAGGGGGAAATTTCATTAACAGAGTGTCTATCTGTGCATTACTGAATCCTGTGTATATTTATATATATGTTTTAAATGATCTGTGATAATATATATATATATATATATATATATATATATATATATATATTTCTTCTGTGCCTGCTTATTTATTGCTGTTTCTAAACGTCAAAGGGATTCATATCAGCTTCTAGACAAGGGTCTAAGATAATGGTTTTGTTCTTCAGTATTTATATACATGAACATGTATACCCATCATATTATGTATACATACTACAACACAAAATGCACCTATATATTACATATGTATATATTTGTTATATACATATGCATTATATATTTCATTGTCAGTAGTCTACTAATGGAGGGATATAACTAAATTTCATTCACATTTCTAGCTGCATTTCACTTAAAATTATATTGAATTTTGCTATGTCTAGCTTTTTGTCTTGTATTCATCCTCCCCCTACTGTAGTTATTGGTTCTTTGGCAGTGAAAATAAGATTTTTAGGTTCATGGAATCTTTGTCAGAGAAAATGTGTGCTAGTGTTGCTCTTATCTGCTAATGGACTCCATGAGCAGAAGAAGCAATGAAATGCAATGAGGATGATTATTTATTCACAAACTTGGTAGAGCACATCACTAATGAACCATGACCACAGATGGTCTGAGCAAATTTCCAGGGTTAGACAGGGTCTGAACTTTTGGTTTTCTTCTAAACATGCTTAATAATTATCTGCTATTCCATGCCTAGGAATAGTATATTACAATTCTACTCCACACTTATTTTACTAAATTTGAAATGTTCTAGGCATTAAAATACCAAGTGTGTGATGCCTGACAGGTAGAGGTGCTTTTTAAGTTCCACATGACTTCGTACAGCATAATACACTTCAACTTGTTCTGCAATTGCTAGTTTAGACTCTCCTAAGTTATCCTCAGATTCAGTTACTACTGGAAGATAGCCTCATATAACTGAAGTTCTTAGAACAATGAATTCAGACAGTTCAGGATCTACATGGCCAAAATTGTGCCATTTGCTTGGATCATAGATATTTGTAAAATAGTCATTATCATTAAGGAATTTATTTTAGAGCAAACTTCATATCAACAAATATATAGGCTTCTGAAAGAAATTCTGTCATATTGTTTTTGATACAAGGATAAGCAACAATTTTATCTAAAAATTTTCTACATTTTTTTATAAAACTGGTTTTCCCAATTAACAACACACTACATACATAGTATGTGTTGTATGACTATGTGTAGATGTGTACATGTGTGTTATATAATAGTTTTAGACTATGTGACACTTCTCAATCATGTATACACATATCTTCTCTTTCCTAATGTAAAAACCACAGCTTCTTGGTCACCCATTCCACTTGGTTCCACTACTGTCACTGTGTATCTAGACTCCATGCCACCTTGGATCATTCACCAAAGACTTTGTTGTTGTTGTTGATGATGATTTCACCCTCAATTTGTGCTTCTGTTACTATTAGTGATTAAGTCAAGGCAACATATCCATCATTTACAGTGCTTTCTTCTTGACTTCCTGTCTTCCAACAACCTGATTCTTAAAGTTGCCTTGAACCTTACATGCCTAAAACCATATCCTAGCTACTTTTATTACCAAACTCATGTCATGCAGGACCACTTACTCCTAACTCTACTTCATTCCTACAAAATGATTTGACAAGATTTAGCTGTGCAATCTACAGAGGCACTAAATTTTATCACTGTTCGTCTCTGACCAAATCTGCATTATTCTCATATACATAACTTCATGTTTATTATTACATTCTGTCATATGCAAGCATTGCCCTGGCCTCTTTACTTTCTCCTCAGTTTTTCTTTGGAAAAGTCCCAATTCTTATAATCTTCTCAAAGATTTTGTAATCATAATTTAATTTCCTTAGACCATTTCTCCATACTTTTATTGGTATACCTGATCTAAAATCACAAAAAAGAGCCCCACTGAAATCTTTTCTTTAAAAAGTTACCTTTTGAAATTAATTTATCAACTAGGGTGTTTTCTTAGGTTTTTTTAAATTCAGCCTTGTTTTCAGTTAACCCAGCCATTATTCTTTCTCCTTACTTAATTCCTTAACCTCAGTATTCCCAGTATTCCTCACTCTTCTTCTATATCACATGTATTTCATATCAGCACCCCTAAAGTTTTATGTTTAATTGGATTGTGAAATAGTAGGCTCCTATATGACTTTTTAATATACCTTTCCTTTGGGTTAGCCTGAACAAAAGTAAAGAATGAGTAAAGAATGCTATTCCCAGGAGGCATGGGGTATTAAAGCCTCAGCGCAAAGCATGGGAGATCTCCACATAAATTATTGAATTACTGGTCAGAAAGGCTTCAGAGGTCTACAAAAGATACCATGTCACTGTTGATCTTGGCTCTCCACCATAATTACACATTAAAAGTCTATTGCTGAAGCTACAGCACACTTTGGTTGCTGAACATATCAAAATCAATGTCAAAGTGACTACAAAGGTTTCTTTCTCTCTGATGGTTAGATTTCATAGTGTCAGAAGGTGCTGTTTAAGCTTATGGGGATGCTGAATGGTACAATGCTGATCTGCCAAGCAAAATGCACTCATGTTTATGAATGTTAGGAGACTGCTATGTAGTAAATGTGGTGATTGGAATGAAAATGGCCCTCACAGGCTCATAGAGAGTGGCCTTGTTGGAGGACATGTGCCACTGGAAGTGGGCTTTATGTTTCAAGTGCTCAAACCAGGCCAAGTCATTCTTTGCTCCTGCTGATTCAAATGTAGAACTTTAGGATTCTTCTAGTGCCATGTCAGTCTGTGAGCCATCATGCTTCCTGTCATGATAACAGTGGACTAAGACTCTGAACTGTAAGCCAGCCCTTTGTTTCCCTTTGTAAGAGATGTTATGGTCATGATGTATTTTCTTAACAACAGAAATCCTAACTAAAACAGAAATTGGTACTGGGACTGGGGTATTATTGTGATAGGTTTGACCCTGCTTTTATTTGGAGGAATGTGGACTTTGTGTTAGAAAAGCAGTTGGGTGCTTTAAGCAGGGCTAAAGGGGTATACTAGGAGGACCACGAAAGACAGTGATGCTGAGGGTAATGTCAACTGTGGGAGCCTGGCTCAAGAGGTTTCAGAGGAGAAGAATATTAGTATGTAGTGGAGAGACTATTCTTGTGATCCCAAAAGCAGAACTTGGCATCTTTAGCCACATGGTTCTTGCTTTAGAGACAAGGATAAAAGAAAGGAGTTACAGAATCTTCCTCTTTGACTAAGGAAAGCCATGGAAGTTAGGCCCTACATGGAGGCCTACAAAGGCCATTGTGTGAATCTGTGAAGGTGAAACCTAGATTACCATGGAAACTCCAAGATATTGAATGACCCACAGTGTCAAACCTGCCAAGGAGAATTGATAATGGGAAGTAGAACCAGCCCAAGAAAGAGAAGTGTGTTTTAGTCAACAAAGCTGAAAGGAGTTGGAGTGCTTTGACATGCAGAGTTTGGAGTTTGCCCAGCTGATTTTCAGTCTTGCTTTGCTCCAGCATTTCCTCACTATTTGCCCCTTCCTCTCTTTTCAAGGGGTAATGTATACTCTGTGACACTGCATGTTGGAATTATGTGATCTGCTTTTTCCTTTTGATTGTACAGGGGTTATGCTTAAGAGACTGCCATGAATAAAAACCGACATGTGGACCAATGGAATCTAATTGAAGACCCTGACATTAACCCACACACCTATGAACATATAATTTTTGACAAAGAAGCCAAAAGTGTACAATGGAAAAAAGAAAGCATCTTCAACAAATGGTGCCAGCATAACTGGATATCAACGTGTAGAAGGCTGCAAATAGATCCATATCTGTCACCGTGCACAAAACTTAAGTCCAAGTGGATCAAGGACCTCAACATAAATCCAGCTACTCTGAACCTGCTAGAAGAGAAAGTAGGAAGTAGTCTTGAACGCATCGGCATAGGCGATCACTTCCTAAATATAACACCAGTAGCACAGACACTGAGAGAAACAATCAGTCAATGGGACCTCTTGAAACTGAGAAGCTTTTGTAGAGTAAAGGATACGGTCAACAAGGCAAAGCGACAGCCTACAGAATGGGAAAAGATCTTCACCAACCCCACATGTGACAGAGGACTGATATCCAGAATATATAATGAACTCAAGAAATTAGACATCAAAACGACCAACAGTCCAATTGAGAAATGGGCTTTAGAACTAAACAGAGAATTCTCAACAGAGGAAACTCAAATGGCTGAAAGACATTTAAGGAATTGCTCAACTTCCCTAATCATCAGGGAAATGCAAATCAAAACAACTCTGAGATACCACCTTATGCCTGTCAGAATGGCTAAGATCAAAAACACTGAAGACACTTTATGCTGGAGAGGATGTGGAACTAGGGGAACTCTCCTCCACTGCTGGTGGTAATGCAAGCTTGTACAACCACTTTGGAAATCAATATAGTGCTTTCTTAGAAAATTGGGAATCAATCTCCCCCAAGATCCAGCTATACCACTCCTGAGCATATACCCAAGAAATGCTCAATCATACCACAAGAGCACTTGCTCAGCTATGTTCATATCAGCATTGTTTGTAATAGCCAAAACCTGGAAACAACCTAAATGCCCTTCAACTGAAGAATGGATAAATAAATTGTGGCACATATACACAATGGAATACTACTCAGCAGAGAAAAACAATGACATCATGAGGTTTGCAGACAAATGGATGGATCTAGAAAAAATCATCCTGAGTAAGGTAACCCAGACTCAGAAAGACAAATATGGTATGTACTCACTCATAGGAAGATGCTAGATGTAGAACAAGGATGACTGGACTGCTACTCACATCACCAGTGAGGCTACCTGGAAAATGGGACCCCAGGAAAGACACGGAGAAATGGATGAGATCTATATGAACAACCTGGACATGAGTGGGAGCAATGAAGGGCGAGGGTTGAGGGAAAGAGAGCGGGAGATCCTAGCTGGATCAAGAAAAGAGAGGGAGAACAAGGAATAGGAGACCATGGTAATTGAAGACCACATGAGAAAAGGAAGAAGCAAAGAGCTGAAGAGGCCCACAGAAATCCACGGGGATACCCCCACAAAGGACTGCTGGGAGTGGTCGAGAGACAGCCGGGACTGACCTACTCTGGTGATGGGATGGCCAAACACCTTAATGGATGTGCCATAAACCCCATCCAAGGACTGAGGAATCTGGATGCAGACATCCATGGCTAGGCCCCAGGTGGAGTGCAGGGAGTCTAATTAGTGAGAAAGAGGAGGGTTTATATGAGCGAGAATTGTTAAAACCAGGGTTGGATAAAGCACAGGGACAGATAACCAAATGAATGGAAACACATGATCTATGAACCAAAGGCTGAGGGGCCCCCAACTGGATCGGGCCCTCTGAATAGGTGAGACAGTTGATTGACTTGATCTGTTTGGGAGGCATCTAGGCAGTGGTGCCAGGTCCTGGGCTTGTTGCATGAGTTAGCTGTTTGAAACCTGGGACTTATGCAGGGACGCTTGGCTCAATCTGGGAGGAGGGGACTGGACCTGCCTGGACTGAGTCTTTCAGGTTGATCCCAGTCCTCAGGGGAGACCTTGTTCTGGAGGAGGTGGGAGTGGAGGGTGTGCCAGGGGGGAGGGGAGGGGGGTGGGGGGGAGAGCAAGGGAATCTGTGGGTATTATGTGGAACTGAATAGTATTGTAAAATAAATAATAATAATAATAAAAGAGACTGCCATGAGTCTCAGAAGAGACTTTGAATTTTCAACTTTTAAACAGTCTAGAGAGACTGTGATAGACTATGAATGGCAACATTTGAAGCTGGACTGATTGCATTTTTGCATTACAATATGGTGACAAGCCTATGGAGACCAGAGAGTGGAATGTAGTGGTTTGGATGCAAATGACCTCCATGGGCTCACAGGGAATGGCTCTATTAGCAGTGGCTTTGTTGGAGGAAGTGGGTTGCTGTTATCCTTGTGTTTCTTCACAGCAATAAAACCCCAACTAAGATAGTAACTATGTATTTTCTGAATGGATTTAAGGTCTGCTCTGCAAAAGGGAATTTCATGCCAATGTAATCTTAGTTAAAAATCTCATGGCTGGGGAGGTCGTAGGTCTTAGGGCATTACCTGCTGTTGTTATTTTATAAAATGCTTATGCTGTCACACTGCCTTCTAAATGTGTTTATACCCATATAACTGGGCTGCTCTCAACTTTGTTCAGAAAAGTGTCTTTTCACAATGGGCAGTAGACAATACTGAGATGCATAAGCCACCTAAGTGCTGAGAATTAGAGAATTGAGGCTCAGCTCAAAATGCAGCATATTGTCAATCCCACCCCTCTCCAAGTCTCAGGAAATATCATGGAAGAGAAGGCAGACAGAATGTAAGAACTAGTTGATAGGGAGGAGTGCTATGGAATGCAGATTTCTGGACTCAACAGGGCTACCAAACTCATGAACTTATAGCATCTCTCATAAGAACAAGCCAACACCTTCAAGAACTCATAGTACCTCTCATAAGAACAGGCTCAACACCTTACTCGAGAACTGTTTGAAAATGATAGCTGCTCATGGAGGAACAAATATTTTTGTATGTGTATTTTTGGCCACTGATATGTTTCCTATGCCCCAGTGGATGGTCCAACTCGTACACATACAGGCAGCACTAACCGCACTTATTTGGTTATCCATGAATCAATCAATAAGTATATAAACAAACAAATAAATAAATGAAGTTGAGAGAGGGAATTTTGAAAAAGTCATGGGGTGAATATGATCATATTTAATTGTATACTTGTATGTAATTGACAATAATAAAAAAATTGAACTAAAAATGACCCATTGACCCTTTCTGACAACTTCTTTGAAAAAGACACTTTTGAGCTTTTCTAACTTTTATTTCTTCACGTTTTGTTTATTTCACATGTTATATCTCACCTCTCTATTGCTACCATGGAGATCAATAAGGTGTCCTATAATGAAAAATCCAATTAACACTTTTGTTTTCATTTCACTTGCTTTTCCAGCACCATTTCAAGTGCCTGGGTTCTTTATTCTTCCAAAAATGTCTCTTTCTGTGCATAGCAATTGATAACTATTGTTAAATGAACCCATTTAATTTAAATTCAAACATCTACTTTTTCTTTAACTTTGAATCTTCTTTCACACCAGTTTATAGATATAAGGATTTAAGTACAATCAATGAAAATGTACTAGTTACTAACTAATTTGGAATGGAGGGAATGGATACAGTATGAATTATTTTTGATTGTGTAGCATAATTACATATCTATGTGATCTTTCAGTAGAATCGGTGGGCACATCCAGAGCTCATGCAGAAGGAATGATATGAGAGATTACAGTTGGAGGCAGTCCCACAGATTTCTGTATCTTCTTTTATTTTCTTTCCTCTATCCTTCTGGTCCTCTCACTTCTTCTTTTCTCCTTTTTCGCATTTCTCCCTTTCTTCTTTACTTTCTCTTTCCAATTTGCTCCCTCCCCTCCTATTATGCCTTTTACATTGTAAATAATATTGTTCCAAACTGAGAAAAAGGAAGTATCAGGGTTGGAAACCTGTGTTAGGAACCAAGACATGACTGTACATTGTTCATTGCTGAAAATGCATTATGTTTTCTTTATCACCATTTGCAAGTGTATATTCATGGATGAATTTCATAGCACACCTTATACAGTATGTCACTCATTTGTTCACTCACTTATTCATTTATTCTACTCTAAAAACTTGTTACTACTTAATAATACAAAAATACAAATATAATACTTGATTATATTTGAGGTAGAAAATATAAATGACCTGAAGTTTTGATCTTGAATATTAAAATCTTGGTAGGCAAACATGCCTTTCAAAGGTACCAGCAATATTACTAATATTATTTAGCATTACACCTATTAAATTGTATAGACTTTACACATAAATCACACCATGATGTTTGAAGATCTCTTTTTGTGTTACAAAGAAAGAAATTAAGACTTGAGTAGTATTTCTAAAATACATAACTATTGATTAGAATAACTTCCATTATAAGCCAATTCTTTTGCCTCTAAATCTGGATATCCTAGATCATACTACATCATATACTATGACAGTGTTACAATAGGTTGTGTATGATGCTATGATTAAATGTTTAAGATGATGTGAAATTTTTCAAAGGATCAAATAACTTAGGATGCAGCTTTCATATGTGGTGTCATTAGAGCACATACATCCTTTTATTATCTCTGTAATATCACTGCTATGGGATAATGCTTTTGTACACTGGTTTAATAAATCACTGATTGGTCAGTAGCCAGGCAGGAAGTATAGGCAGGATAAGCAGTCAAGGAGAATTCTGGGAAGAGGACGGCTGAATGCGGCAACACCAGCCTGCCACTATGACCACATTCCCAAAAAAATGGATTATGGATGTTTGCCTTAGCTTAGATTGTTGGTTGCAAATTGTTATTGGTCAGAGTCAATCTATTTCTAAAAGAAGAAAGAGGGAGATGATATAAAAATGTAGGATACAGATAGGATAAAAGGGTAGATTATTGAATCT
Source organism: Peromyscus maniculatus bairdii (assembly GCF_049852395.1). Taxonomy (NCBI): domain Eukaryota; kingdom Metazoa; phylum Chordata; class Mammalia; order Rodentia; family Cricetidae; genus Peromyscus; species Peromyscus maniculatus. Next base: position 74,586,365 of record NC_134853.1, read on the forward strand.
ACTTTTAAAGAGCAACTTATTTTAAATTGCTGTAGATTTTAGTTTATTGACACAAATTTAATTTTGTTATACTGTAGATATATTTCTACTCTTTTTTAAGGCATTATGTTTGTGCAGCTCATTTAAATTGTAGTGGATAATTAAGAAATACAGATAAATAATTAGTCTTCTATGATAGGCAAACTTATAGTCATGTTAAGTTTTCTAGGTATACATAGATATAATTCAGTTAGGTAGATATCTTCAAACACTTCAAAGACCTACAGAATGTGGCATTTAAAATGTTTTAAAAACTTAGACTTTCCTGGACAACAAGACATGTCTGCTCCTAGCAGCACCTATTTGCTTTAAAGAAAAAGATGGGCATCGAAGACACCCCATATGGAGTTTATCTTCTTTTTGGCAAATTAGCCATTTGGCCAAGAAACTGTTCTTGCCTGAACTGCTTAAAAAAATGTTGTATCAACTGGACATGCAGGACCCATAGGAAGGTGACCGCTGAACTTGGTAAGACCAAATGGTCCTTCAGTTTCCTGCTTCACAGAAGAAACTGCCAGACATTCTAAAGGACACAGAAAAGTAACTGAGAGACTCTAGGCCTATATGGCTGAAGATGGATGCCCCCAAAATTACAGAGGAACTTTGGTGAACTATCCAGGCATGCAACTGTGTCTGTCTTTCTAGATTTTTGGAAGTTCCTTACAATGCATTTCCTGTTTACTTAGGTAATATTATATCCTTCTGGGGTCTTTGATATATTTGAAATCTAGATAGTTATAATTTTACTTGGTTATGATAAAAAATAAATTAGATAAGAAACCTTAGACTCACAGATATAGGATAAATAGAATATTTTCTTTGAATTTGCCAAATATAAATAGACTAGGTATTGTTAACTGTAATTTCTACTTGAAAACTGTTTTGTTATATATAATTTTACTGTGTTAAAGTTAAAACATTCCTTTTTAAATTAAACAGAAAATGGGAAATGGTGTGGGATAATGCTTTTGTACAATGGTTTAATAAAACACTGATTGGCCAATAGCCAGGCAGGAAGCATAGGTGGGATAAGCAGACAAGAAGAATTCTGGGAAGAGGAAGGCTGAGTGAGGAGATACCAGCCTGCCATCCAGGGAGCAGCATGTAATAGCAAGCAGGTAGAGCCACAGAACACATGGGGACATATAGATTAACAGAAATGGGCTGAGTTTAAATGTAAGAGCTAGTCAGTAGTAAGCCTGAGCTAATGACCAAGCAGTTTTAATTAATATAAGTCTCTGTGTGTTTACTTGGATCTGAGTGGCTGCAAACTGGGCATAACACAGGAAAACTGTGTCTACTTCTCACACTCTTTGGAAAGTGATGACTGGCTGTATTAGTGACATGTAAATACGTTTTGAAAATTGTGGGTTCTATTGTTGTAATTTTTCAAGCATTGTTTTCAAGGCGAATTTATATAAAACTGTATTTACTCTGTTGGAACTATATAGCCAAATCACTGAGTACTGAAGCATGATATATTAACTAACTATGGATGTGTGGTTTAATGGAAGAGAAGTTGTTTTCTCTCTAATTTTTCAAGGCCATATGTTACATGAGATAGAGATGTACTCCCTCTAGAGGATATAGGTTAGATAATACCATTTCCTTCCAAATCTTGGATGTTGGTATTTCATTGGTTTGTAGCCAATCATCAAGGACATCTTCAAATCTTTCTACGTACATTCATCGTGACTTCTCTTTTGTAATATGTCCAATCTTTCTTTTGCCTTTGTCTCATAATGACATGATGACTTACACTGGATGATGTTCACATCTTAAGAATCTAGACATGGTTGTATAGTACACACACATACACACACACACACATTAGTGGTTTGAATGACAAGGGCTTCCATAGGCTCATATATTTGCATGCTTACTTCCCAGTTGGTGGACTGTTTGGAAAGATTAGACAGTGTGGTTTTCTTATAAGGGGTGTCCACTGGGAGACAGTTTTGAGGTTTCAAAAGCCTGCTCTAGGCCCAGTCTCACTCTATCCTTCTGCTGCCTGCTGATCAGGATGTAACTCTTAGCTGCTTTTCCAACACCCTGCCTGCTCATCATGCTCTCTGCCATGATCATAATGGTCTAAGCCTTTGAAACTATAAGAAACCCCTAATTAAATACTTTCTTTTATAACTGTTGCTTTTATCATGGTATGTTGTCACAGAAATAGAAACCCTAACTAAGAGGGCATACATCTGTGTGAATATACATTAAATAAATGAGCAGGCAAGCTGTGCAGAACAATATTTTCTTCAATGATAGACCATGTTAGTGACACCATTGCCATCTGAGGTTGTATAAATACACTTTGTAATAAAATAATAAAATTGCCTAACTGTGCAATCCTAGGATTGCAATCTTCCGTGCAATCTTAGGATAATTCTATCATCCAGGATAAGTTTGAAATAAGAGAGGAAAAGAATGAGAATGTGTCAGCAAGAAGAAAACCAAACTATTGAGGCATCTTTCACTGAGAGATGTCCAGGTGCGCTAGAAATAAATTTTGAAGATTTAGATGAATAGGCCAAACTCTACTTTTGCTATGTCTTCAGGTTTGATTTAATTATAATTTAATTTCACAGTTAATGATGTATAATGTTTAATATTGCTCATGTAAATAGTACATAAATATCATAAGCACAGTTTTCCTTTACTATCAGCTTAGAAGACTCAGTTTACGGGGAACACGTGTCTCATATATCCATATCGTTGCCATCATTAGAACAAATTTTGCAATCATTTAGCACACATTTTAAAAAACACATCACATTTGCCAGTTATGGCTTCTGTAATGGTCTATGTTGTGAAAAGTAAATTTACATATAATCTTATTCTACAAGTTACTATATGATCCAAGTATCACTTATGTATGTTATGAATGTGATAATCTTTTTAACAATACAAAAATTTTAAAATATTTTCTTAACGACAAAAATCTACTACTTTGATTACTTTTTGAAGATGATTATAAAAGTAATATTTGTAACAAAATCTGATATTATTGCAATGTGTTCAGTGGTAGTGAGTAAATACTTGCATCTCTTTGCTTCCTGTTTTTATGGACATCACCCAATTTCTTTAAACACCTTAGACAACTGAGGTTTGATTGTATGGATCTCCAATATTACAGTGTTTAAAACAAGCCAAAGAGGAAAATAAACCTATAATACAGTGTCAATTTTATATCATATCCAGATGGGATATACTATGACTCATTTTAATGAAAGATTTTAGGGAAAATATCCTCACATTAAGCACATAGAATGTATGAATTTAAATGAAAGAATAATATAATATAATATAATATAATATAATATAATATAATATGATATAATATAATACAAAACTGAATTATTAATTATTAATTATCACAAACTGAGAATCAATATATAATTTGTAAAATCAGTGCCTCTATAGAGACATTTAAACACACACAATTTAACGAGATTGAAATAATCAGTGGAAAACAGAATAAAACATGTAATGATGGTTTTTTGCCATCTAAAGTGGGGAAATTAAAGGTGTTGCAAAGCAGCTTTTAATTATAAAATACCTGTTTTCTTTTTAAATTATATGCCCTATTGTTTTGATAATACTAATACAGCTTAATCAACAAAAGACTTGTTTAACCCATTGTGTTAAAATTGTAGACCTTATAATCTGTAAGAGCTGAAGTAATTTTCTATGAACACAAGCTTAACTGCATGTAGCTCTTTCCTGTGGACATTTGATGGATTACTGCACCTCAGGTTGAAAATATACCCCAAGAAAACCTGCAGTACTACAGAGGTTGTCTGCAGGAATAAATACAAAATTTGGCTTTATGTTATGCTTGTCCCTTTTAGCTATGGATTTTTTGAGTGCCTGGCTACAGTGGTTACTAGACATGGTTGTAGGTGGTGGTTAAATTTTGCTATGCATCATATCCTATGGATTCTCTTGAATACAAATGTTTTAATTACACCATTGGAAAGCAATGGAACATTTTGCTGTATTGATTTGTTAGGAGTAAGACATTCCTAGCTCTGCTAATTCTTGGCTCTAGCTGTTAAAGAGCCATCACTTCTTGGTTTGCAGCCTGGAATAATAGGTTACATAAATAACTTCATTGCGGGCTAGTCCTCTAAACTTGATGTGGTGCCACTATTCATTAATGTCATTTTACTGAGCAGCTCTGCCAAGAATATGCAGTGCTATTCTTCTCCAGGATTGGAAGTGATCATGACAGAGTTAAACAATTAGACATGGGTGAAGTACCATTACAGCTCAGGCCATGCCATCTCCTGGATCTGTTAGGATAACACCACTATTTTTGGTTTGGTTTTGTGACCTTTTTAGTTTATCCCAGGATATCTGTGTAACCCTTGGATTGAGGGACTAAGAAAGAGGGAATGGGGGAGGTTGGTATGGATGAGTAGGAGATAGGAGAGGGTAGGCAGGGAGAGAATAATCAGAAAATATTATATACATGTATGGAATTGCTCACTAACAAAATTAAGCAATAATATATTTTTAAAAGTATTTTCATGCCTTGTTCAATAACATAAGCTCTTCTTGGGCACCATTCTTAGTAACAACATAACCTTCAAAATTCTCTAATGTTATTTCACATATGACTGCATGTTGTAATCATTATCTGTCATATACAGGATTCATTTCTAAGTTAATATTAGTTGTATTATATCCAGTAGAGATTATATTTCATCACCTTGTCACTACTCAGTATAGGCATGTTATGTAAACACAAAGAACCTACAACTACGTAGTTCAGCTCCATGTAATGTATGGAGTTTCATACTGTGAGTGGGAAGGAAGCCAGATTTGTTCTTGGCTACAACTTACTGGATGAATGCACACTGTGAGTGGTAATTATAGTTCAAGGAAGCCCAAGCATTTCTCAGGTGGACATATGTACAGTTCTGCCCAGGATAGGAAATCTGTGGGGAGTAGAAACAAACCTCCCAAATGGGAGTCTTTTAGGGATATTGAAAAACATAGCAAAGTAAACTGAGTTTCCTTTGGCTACCTAAGAATACTTCCAGTTCTCATTGTCAGTTTATTTAACACTGTGAAGCATATGGTGAAAGGAAACTTGAGTACACATTCATTTATCATTGTGATAAATTGTTTTATAAAAGCTGTTATCCTTACCCTGGGATAATCTCAATTACATATCTAGGAATGAATATCTGCAATTAAATCACCAGCCAAAAAGAGGAAGCAATTATGAAGATATTAGGTATCTGCTGCGAAACAAAGACAAGGTGGTTCCTTTTCTCTTAGCTTTAGCTCCTACTAGATTCAAGGGTATTCTTGAATTACAGGTGTGATTTCTAGAGACACAGTACAATTTTGATAATCTGAAATATTTTGGAAGCCCAATAAAATTGAATGGCTTCTACTAGCATTTGTTTGTTTTAAAGTATTTATTATGTATCTCCTTTATTATATTACCTTGAACAATAGTGAATAAATGTTACTCCAAAGATGTAACAGTCCCAAATGTACACAATTATTTGGTCAGAAACTTTTTTTTTTTTTTATGAAAATATACTATTTTAGGCTTCTGTGTTGCCACTTAAAGAATGGTTAATGACACCACAAGAAAACGTACAGAACCAACTAACCTGAGCTCATAGGGGTTCACAGAGACTGAACCAACAATCAGGAGCCTGCATGGTACTGACCTAGGCATTCTGCATATATGTGAGAACTGTGGAGCTTGGTCCTTTTGTGAGACTCCTAGTAGTGGGAGCAAGAAGTCTCTGACTCCTTTGCTGGCTTTTTAGACCCTGTTCTTCATATGGGTTGCCTTATCCAGAGTTAATAAAAGGGGAGGTGCTTAGTCCTACTGCAACTTGATATGCTATGTTTGGTTGATATTCATGGGAAGCCTGTCCTTTTCTGAATAGAAATGGAGGAGTGGTTGAGGGGAAGGCAGAGAAAAGATGGGGGTAGGGTCTGGTATGAGGGGAGGGAGGAGAAACTATGGTCAAGATGTCAAATATACAAATAAATAAAAGATGCTAATCATCATTTTTCATTGTTAGGTTTTACTCTTTTAGGAAGTATAATAGCAATACAGTGATATACTATTTTATAACCTATATTTATTTAATGGTAAAAGCAGTTTAGTGTGTATTTTAAATAATTGTTTTATAATTATATATATGCACACACAAATATATATATACATACATACAAACACACACACACACACACATATATATATATATATATATATATATAGAGAGAGAGAGAAAGAGAGAGAGAGAGGGAGAGAGAGAGAGCTTTTAATGTTCATTGTCAGTGTTCGACACTTTATTAGATCAATGTTTTGAAAATACCATTTCCTAGTCTGTAACTCCCTTGTATTTTACTCATTACTTTAAATATCTTATACAAAGAAGGATTTGTTTGCCTATGGACACTTCTCTCTGGCACAAACTGTTGAAATAACTACTTTAAATTGGTTTTGTGTGTGTGTGTGTAGAGTTATTTTGGGGTGATTATTCTCTCTTGTTTTATATATAAATTATTTACTGATATAATTGTTTACCATCTATTATTTCTTTAATACCTCACTGTAGCTTAACTCAGTGTTTCAAAATGAAGAAATGTGAAACTATCCAATTTTGTTCTTTACTTTGTATTAACTTTTCTATGATTTATGTGCTTGAATGAATTTTCTTCATCACTTTCTTTATATCTATAAAACGTTGGCTGAAATGTATTTGCCTTGCTTTCAGCTGACAGACCAAATTGGAAAGAACTGCTATGTTCACAATGTAGTAAGTGTTCTGATCCAAAATCAAGGCATCTATTTTAATTTATACTCTTAGATGTCTTTCACTATGTTTTAATCTCTTACATATAAAACCTTTACAAACCTTGTATGATTTATGCTCAAGTATTTAAAAACCTTTCTTTTCTTTCCTGTGGCATTTTTGTTTTAACTATATTTATTCTTTGATTATCTAATGCATTCTGTTATTATTTCAGGAATAATGAACTTTTAAATAAATGAAAAAAAATATAAAATATATTTTACCCTCATATTTTTCTTTTTCTGAAACACCTTTTCTTATGTTGCTTAAAGTCTTATTTAGCTTCTTCTCAAACTGTTCTCTATTCCTGATTTTTTTTAGTCAATGAGTTAAATACACCTCAATTATAGAAATTAATTTTTTATTGAAGCACAGATTCAATGCAATGACCTCAAATTACAGTAGGGTTCATTATGGCTGTCGAAAATTTGTTAAATATAGGGCAGGTTTATGGGAAGATATAATTAAAAGCAGATTTTAAAATGAATAATACAATACTGTATTTTTTTTTCTATTTTTCTTTTAAGGCCTCATTGTTGAAGACAACACTCACACAATTCATTGAAAATAGAGAGATTGAGCTGGTGCCTATTTACAACCTTTACTCCTATATTCTAGTGTCTTTGGTAAGGGTAAGTACTCTCTCTGCAAGCTATCAAAAAAAAAAAAAAGAAAGAAAATGTAAATACCAAGTCAGCCACAAACCCTTTATCTACAATGGTGTATTGCCTACAAGACACGCTAGGTATTGGTGGCACAAAGTCAACCAATGTCTGATTTGACTTAAGGTCTACTTCATGAGATAGAACGCACACCTGATACTGCTTGGGTAACAAAGAAATAGAGACTAGATAGGACAGAAACTTAGATAAAATTGAAATAATACTGTTCTACTAAGCAAAAACAATAAATGACATTCTGCAATACTCACAGAGCAATGCCTTACTCAGGCATTATCAGAGAAGCTTCCTCCTGCAGCAAGAGTTGAAGATGAAAAAGTAATAGTTGCAGGTTTCCTTGTTATCAAATTCAGAAAAAATATCTCACAAAAGAAGTACAATGTAGGCCGGGCAGTGGTGGCGCACGCCTTTAATCCCAGCACTCGGGAGGCAGAGCCAGGCGGATCTCTGTGAGTTCGAGGCCAGCCTGGGCTACCAAGTAAGCTCCAGGAAAGGCGCAAAGCTACACAGAGAAACCCTGTCTCGAAAAACCAAAAAAAAAAAAAGTACAATGTATGTAAGGCTGAGAAACATAAAAACTAAAATTGTTTATCTAAAAATGTTTTAAGGTCTAAAAAGATAGTTTTAGGATGGTAATACAAGTTATGATAGAAAACAGTTTAAATATAAAGCTTTAGATTCTACAAGATAGGATAGATAATGGAGAATTTTCTTTAAAATTTGCCAAATACTAATGGGCTAAATGTTGTAAATATATTTCTCACATGATAATTGTTCTTATTGTATAAAATTTTACTGTATTAGAGTTAAAAACCTTTCCTTTTTATTTAGACAAAAAAGGGGAAGTGTTGTAGAATACTCTTTTTGTACACTGTGAAGGTGTGCTCTTGGCAAGGTGCCTCCTGATTGGTTTAATAAAGAGCTGAATGGACAATAGCTAGGGAGGAGGTATAGGTGGAACTTCTGGGCTGAGAGAAAGGTAGTAGGAGATAAATCTAGGTGCTATGAGAGAAATCAGGAGACATGGGGGGCGCAAGAAGTACAAGATGGAAGAGAGATAATGCCACATGATAGAATGTAGATTAATACAAATGGGTTAATTTAAGTTATAAGAGCTAGTGGGATAAGCCTAAGCTAATGGCTAAGAAGTCTCTGTGTCATTATTTGGGAGCTGGATGGTGGGACAGAAAAAGAAATCTTTACATATTGTCCGGTCATTATTGCAAATGGTTGTTTTGAAATAAGATTTAAAGATAGAATACATTTCTGTTATTATGATGTTTGTAACAGGTTTCTCAAATTTTTTCAGGACCCATTTTAATGATTCTTTTAAGAAAAGTCTCACCCTTGACAAGTTGGCACACAACAAAATTTTAAAGTTTCCATTGCTGTATTAATGATTAAATAATAGAATGTTTAAAGTAGCTTCAAATATGTGATCAAAAGCTTACTAGCTACTAATGAGTACCACCATATATCACTTAGATAAATTCTGCATTATTATATAGTCCTGATTATAATTAAAAATTCAGAATTAATGAAAGTTGCAGAAGAGTGAGAGTATACTTAGAACCAAAGTTATGAAACTGGAATTCTCAATAAATGGATCATGAAAATTTAGCTAGGTCATCATTAAAACCATATGTGTACACGTACATTCAGTTACTTGATAAGAACATAGGTGAAAATTTATTTTGAGCTTCTCAATACACATGAAATCAAGATCTATTTGCCAGAACACAGTTCAAGAATGAAGTCATGCAATGGGAATTCCAGATGTTTGTGAGAAATGACAAGAAAACAAGAATCTTGTGACCTCAGTTTCTTCCAAAACACAGAATTGTTCTTGGAATGTGTTTTTGTGACCCTCCCAGGTATAGCAAATAGGAGTGGGTTTGCTTTAGATTATTCATTACAACTGGCTATTATTTATTTATATGGAAAAATCAAGTTTTTGCTATGTGAGAGTTGTCTGCCATGTGCTGCTTTCCCAACATGTGCAGCTTATCCTTGTGACTGGACATGTTACTCACGTGACTCTTAACCCTCAGAATATAAATGGTCTGATGCTCTGAATAAAGTTGGCTATTTCATGAGACTTTAGTCCACCTCATATTTAGGCTTCACTTTCCCAGGTCCCACTTCCAATTAGAGTAGTAGAGAGTAATTGACTGTGAGTCTTCAGAAAGTGTTTATTATATGCAAGGATTTTTAATGCATAATATATACTTGTATAAAAATTTTAAAAATTTCTCATTTTTATAAAAAAGTAAATACAGTAACTGCTTTCAAATAATACATACACACACACCACATATACACACCTCAGAAAACAAAAGCCTAGTCTATTACCCTGAAAAATATTTAATAACATTTACAGTAAATCATTGTATATGACTTATTTCTGGGTAACAGAGCAAGCTATTTTTTAAGATAGTTCTTAAAATATGACAGCATCCCAGCATGGAAGCCCAGAAACCGTGTCTGTTCTATATCCTTTTCATAGAGAAAGGAGAAAATTTTTACCAAGTAAATGTACCAGGATGTTAATGAAACAGACATTTTTAAATGGCTCGAATTTCTTAGACCTTAATATTTGCATGGATATGTGATTGCAAAATATTACCAAAGTAAAACAGAGGGTGCATCAATGTTGATGATGTAGGTCATGCAAACTCTAAGAAATATGCACATAAAAATAAACCATCTAAAATATTTTTAAATTAGTGTCATTGTCCTGAGAGGAAATAGTGATTATACCAATGAATATGACTATCATACAGCACATTAATAGATCAAGAACTGTGTGGAGCCACCAATCACCACAAAAGGATATAAATAATCCATTCTCCTCTAGAAATTAATTCATATTAATTTAAACTAAAATGAAATATTTGAGTATGTGTGTATACTATTTTTGTTTATATATTCTCTCTCTCTCTCTCTCTCTCTCTCTCTCTCTCTCTCTCTCTCTCTCTCTCTCTGTGTGTGTGTGTGTGTGTGTGTGTGTGTGTGTGTGTGTGTGTGTGTGAATTTCAGTTTTGCATGTCTGACCCATGAAATTACACCAAAAGTTCCTAATTTTTGGTTCTGGACATGATTATGTACTAGCAGTACAATTTTGAAGAATGACTTGGTACAATTTTGGAGAATGACTTGGTTTGTGTTTCATCTGAAATAGGAAATAAAAAGTGACTCAGAACTATGGGATAGTTATGAATCTTCAATGAGAACATGAATGTAGCACACTGAGAAGAATCTTATGCTCTTAATTGTTTAACAAACTTCTATCATTATATGTTACACATATAACATATGAAATACTATCTGGGAAATGTATTTAGATATTTTAAATTGCATATGTTTTGACTTTAGTAAAATTATGGATAATGAAGATATATTATACACATAGAGGGAATTGTATGTATTTATTTAACATTTCTGTGCTAATATTGAGACAAAATTAGGAAAATTGTGAGACCAAAATGAGCCATCTTAAAAATAAGACCAAAATGCTTTCACCCTGAAACTAAGGCCTAAGATTTCTCCTTTTAGGTATAGGCCATGAGTTACTAGAATAGGCCATGAGTTACTATAACCACTCAGTTCAGATTCCAGAAACCAGGAAGTGTAAAAGTAGAGTCACAAGATAGTCAAGAGGTAATGACTGCTGGACTATGGAATGTCCTCTCCCTGGTTTCAGGGTAACTAACCACAGAAATGTCCCCACCTGAAGGCAGCCAATGAGAAATTGTGGCGGGCAACCACCCCCTTAGAAGTAAGATTAAGCCATGATTTCTAGAAAGCCCCTAGAAGTGAGCCGATCAGAATTGTACCCGTACTAGCACCCCTAATTGATGTAACCTTGTGGTTTCTGCCCTTAAAAACTGAGCTTGCAAGAGGTGGGCACTTCCTCCAGCCTCCACTGCGTTGGATGTATTGGATGAAGTCCCTGCCGAGGCTTTATTGGATATCCAGAATTAAACCTTACTTTTGCATTCCGGCATGCTCGTCTTCGGTGGTCTCTCTGGGGGTCACAATCTGGGCACAACAAAAATAAACTTTGTTTCATGAATGAACAATAGTGAATGCTTCTAAAATTATTGATATACTACATTTTTTGTATATAAATGCTAATTTAGTCTATGTATTACAAAGAAAAAATTAAGTTCTATTAAAAACAGCTTATATATATAGTTGATTAAGGCTATTCATAGTTAATCAAACTGAATCTGCGCTCAATCCAGAACCACTATTTATTTATGTTCTATTTCTTTTGTGCTCTATTACCTAAATTTCTCAAAGATAATGTTAACATCAAATTGTGTTCTTGGATTTGCACAAATAGTATTTTTCAAGGATTTTGCCAAACATACACAAATACATACATAAAAACCTATACAGTATTCTGACTTTTAAATAGATATAGGCTTATGATGGTGATTTATAGTATCAAGTCAGTATACAACTTATTATCAGTTAGAACAGTGTGAAATGTGATATTGAGTACATTTACAATAACACAGAGAGAGACAAGCCATGTTAAGTGGGTAGTCCTAAATCAATTATCCTAAATAGAATATGAGAGTGGATGCACACACATGGTCTATTAGCTTGAACTGCAGTAAATATGATTGATATGATCTGAACCCAGCCATGAATGTTGTGCTGGATAAATTAATTAATTTTTAAAAGATTTATTTTATTACCTTTATTTACATGAATGTTTTACCTGCAGGCATATTCTACATGCATGTGTGATATTCATGAAGGCCAGAAGAGGGCAGCAGATTACCTTTGACTGGAGTTAGAGAAGGTTAATGAACCACCATGTGGGTGCTGAGAATTAAACCTGAGTACTCTGTAAAAAATGTTCTTAACCCCTAAGCTTCTTTCCAGCCACTGAATTAAATTATAGTTTTCTGAACCATGTGTTTTCTCATTTGAATAAAGGAGATAAAATTACCTCTCATAGAATATTCACGATTGAGATGAAAATTTGTAATATAGTTTCTGCCATGTAATAACATTTAATATAAACTAACTGCTCTGTTATTACCAGTAGATTTAATGGTTGAACAATTTGTTTTATAATAGTAAATGATATACATTATCATATATGTTCTTATAATATGGTGAATTAAAAACAGTTATTCTTCAGCATGTAGCTTCAAATGAAATGAGTTAGCTCATTTAGATTTATATGCCTTCTGTTTTTGTTGTTTCATGTATTCATTTCTACATATTTTCTTTTTAGTTTGCAATTTTACTGAAGACTGAGCCAGCCAATATGATTATACTTTTTCTTTGATTAACCCTCATATTTTTGGCCATCAAAAGCATTTATGATACTGAAAAAATGGAAAATAACTGCATCCTGAACTCCTTCACATCCAACTCTTCCAGAATGGAGCACAGCTTGTGAACCTCCAATCAACACCACACCTTCACTTCAAGTTCAGTTCTGTAATGAGGATGCCTTGGCCTGTAGCTCGGCTCTGTCTTTAACATTCTCTTCTCCCTTCTTTCCTCCTTTTCTTTCTTCTTCTCTCCCTTCATTCTCTCTTTGTGCACAGATCTTGACCCTCCTTGACCAAAGAAATGTTTCATAGGTTCCAACTTCCCCACTATTCTCCCCTACCCCATGAACTGACAGTAAAAGCTGGCTGTATTTTAAACTCATTTGTGTTTCTTCATTTCTCTTTAATCCTGAGTGTTGAATAGGATTCTTAGTGTTGCCATCTTAGAAACAGATAAAAAAAAAACTTTTCTAAGTTAACATTTTTAATTGAGAAACAGTTTAATATATTCTTAGGTTCATCTACTATAACACATTAGGCAAATCCTGAAGTGGATTTAAAGCTTTAAAACATTTATTTTCACAAGTTCTAAAATAAATACTGCACATATTAAGAGAATCTTGGTTTCAGTTGGTGATTCCATTGAACTTGGAATCTTTTCTAAAGACACTTTTTTTTGTGGTGATATTTTGTGTGTGCTCTAACAAAAAAGTTTGCCTGTAGATCAGAATGTGGACCTAGTCACTAGTTAACCATAGAGGCCAGGCACTGGTGGCACACACCTTTATTCCAGCCCTTGGGAGGAGGAAGCAGAAAGATCAGGAGTTCAAGAGAAGGGCTACAAGAGAAGGGTCTAGTCTAAAAAAGAAACAAAGGCAGGCAGTGGAGGCTCACGCCATTAACCACAGCACTTGGGATCTCATGCCTTTTGATCCCAGTACTTGGGAGGTAGAGACAGGAAGTGATATGGCTGGGTAGATAGAATATAAGGCCGGAGGGGACGGGAGCTCAGCCCCCTTTTTTTGCCTGAGGGTCATAGAGGTCAGAGCTCTCTGGTGGCTGGTAGCTCTGCTTCTCTGATCCTTCAGCATTCACCCATATATCTGACTCCGGGTTTTAATTGTTAAGACCAATTAGAATTCACATTACTATTTCTCAATGTAAATTGTATCAAAACTTGTGTCAAAGTATGTGCAAGGGTTTTAGATGTATATTGGCATGTCCTCCAAATTGGTTAAGATGTAAAATGATATATTTTTAAAATATTTTTATTATTTTTTATAACCCCATCACAGTTTCCTCTCCCTCCCCTCTTCTTCTCAGTCCCACCTCCCCTATCTCTCCTCTGCGCCCCCATCCATGCCTCCTCAATTTCTGTTCAGAGCAGGGCAGGCCTCCCATGGATATCAATCAAAGATGGCATAGCAAGTTGAATGTCATAGAAGGCAGCCCTGTATGAGCAGTATGAGGAATGGACTCTAAAAGCCAGCAAAAGATTCAGAGAGCCCCTGCACCCACTGTTAGGAGTCCCATGAGAAGACCAAGCTAAACAACTATAACATATGTGTAGAGAGCCTAGGTCGGTCCCATGTAGGCTCCCTGGTTATGGGTTCAGTCTCTGTGGACCCCTATGAGGCCAGATTAGTTGATTCTGTGGTTTTTCTTATGGTATTCTTGACCCCCTCTGGCTCATACAATCCTTCCTCCATCTTCAGGATTCCCTGAGGTCTGCCTAATGTTTGCTTGTGGATCTCTGAATCTGTATCCATCAGTTGCTAGGTGAAGTCTCTCTGATGACAATTGGGCTAGGCACCATTCTCATTAGGAATCATTTTCATTGATTTTTTTTTTACAATTGTATTTTGTTCTATCATAGGGCTGCAGGCTATCCAGCTTCTACTATGTATATGTTAACATCATAAAAATTCAAAAAAAAAAAGAAATATCAAGTAATTCCTGCCTTTTGGTTAGTTCACAAAACTTTTAAGATAAAAGCAACTTTTAATTAATGTGGGAGTTGATGAAGACTTGAGTAAATGTATAAAGAACAGATAAAGTCCTGAATAATGAATATTTTTTGACACGGGCATGGCCACATCAAGGACCAAATACTTCGGACACACAAAACACTGGCAAAGCCTCCTAACCTCACCCCAAAATTCAGGCTCAGAGGGATGACAAAGCGTTCCTCTGGTCTGAGTGTGAATACTGGCAGTGCGTGCAAAAACTAGCAACCACAGCTTTCTTCTGCATCTTTATGGTTTTCCTATGAGACTAACTAAGCCCTCACTCTGTGCTGTCCACAGGAGACATGGGGAAGTTCTCTTTCCCTGCACTGTTGGGAGGCTGTATGAGAGCAAACACAGCCCACCTGATCCCAGCTTTGTTACAAGACTTTTTGTGTCTGTTCTTTCTCCAGTCCTCTAGCCAAGCAGTCAGGTTTCCAGGAATAAGCCACGTGGGATGCATTGAATACATATGATATCCAGAACCTTCAGTATACACTTATTACAGAAATGCATTGATATGAATAATAAATTTAAATGAATAATCTACTTAGACACATGAAAATTATACATTTCCTTACAGCTGACTGCCACAGGACCATAGATGTATGAGAGACATTTATGACAAATCCTGCTCTCAGCACAGAAGAATTTCCATGTTATTTTCAGAACAGTGGCCTTCATTTCTGGAAATTTTGGGATCTTTCCTCATCATGCAGAGGCACAGGAATACTACTTTTTGAGAGGTCACATCTGAAGCCTTGTTGGAACTTCTTTCACACAAGCTCTCTGTCAGTGTAATGAAAAATGCTAGAGTTCTTGTTATTGTTTGGTTGGTTTTCAAACAGAAAGTTTTGTTCTAGAAAACATTGTTTTTAGAGGATTATTGGAAAAATAGTTATAATATTTGCATGTTCCCCTCACCCAGTTTTCCCTATAATAAGTGTATTACAATAGTATATTACATAATGAGCCAATATTGAGACATTATTGTGGAGGCAAAAAAAATCTATTCTTTTTTTTATTAAGAAATAAGTCACAAAAGCAACTATTGTGTCAATACCTCTTACTCTCTTCCACCCACATATTACATAACACTTTTCTGTGTCATTCAAAGTATAAGAGATCACAAAAACTGTCGGGCTCATTCTATTGGAATCCTTCTCCTGAGACTTGAAGTGATGAATTGGTAGTCTCCCATGACCATGCACCAAAAGTGTTAAAAACATCTCCTCCTGTTCCCACTTCTTCCTTACATTCTGAGGTGCTAGGGATTTTAAGATTAATGAGGTTGACTTATATTTTAATATCAAATTTTCCAAAATACTTCCTCAGCTTACTCAAGCATATAGTATGCAGAGCATTTGTGCTCTATAGTGCTCTGTAGTTTAGATTCTCCAATAAATTCATAATTACATCAGATAACTCAGCCTAAAATTGCAAAAAATATATACTCTTCACAATGAGTAATAAAACAGAGTTAGTACCACGTATTAGTAAAAATGTGCAAGAATGGGTCATACACTGTCAGTTAAAGCATATAGTAATGTAGTCACTTTGGAAACTATGTGACAGTATTCATAAACACTTAATGTTGTTGTTGCAGGAATCTTAAAAGTTCTTATTAATAAAATCAAACCCGAGGCCAGTTATTGGGGTCAATGCTGGTAGATCAGAGAGACAGAACAAGCCACAGCTATCTCACCTCGCCGGATCCTCAGCTGGTCCTGTTTCCTCAGACTGGAAGCTTCTGTGTCCTCATCCCGAATGAATCTCAGCTGTACTGTGTTGCTCCATAGCCTGAAAGCTTAACCAGGCCACATGCTTAACCAGCCAAATGCCTCTAGTTTCTGGTCCTCACGCCTTATATATCTTTCTCCTTTCTACCCACCACTCCCTGGGATTAAAGGCTGGCTTTCTGGGATTAAAGGCGTGTGTCACCATGCTTGGCTATTTCCAATGTGGTCTTGAACTCACAGAGATCCAGAGGGATTTCTATCTCTGGAATGCTGGGATTAAAGGTGTGAGTGCCACCATTTTCTAGCCTTTGTATCTAGTGGCTGTCTGTTCTCTGACCCCAGATAAATTTATTAAGGTACACAATATTTTGGTGACACAATACCACCACATGTTGTTGTTTTTGTTCTGTTAGGGGGCCAGCAACCCAGCTCCCAAATAACTCACACATAGAGGCTTTTCTTACTTATAAATGTCTGTCCTTAGCTTGGCTTATCTCTAGCCAGATTTTCTTAACTTAAAATGATCCCATCTACCTTTTGCCTCTGGGCTTTTACCTTTTTCTATTTTTGTATATCTTTCTTTCTTATTCCATTACTGGTTGTGTTGCTGGATGGTTGGGTGGCTGGCCCCTGGAGTCCTACTCCCTCTCTGTCTTCTTTTCTTCCCAAATTTCTCTCTCTGTATATACTCTCTGCCTGCCAGCCTTGCCTATCCTTTCTCCTGCCTCATTATTGGCCATGATTTCCTATGTAGTGGGTGGCTGGCCCCTGGAGTCCTCCTTTTTCTCTGGCTATTCTTTTTTTTTCTCCAGAGTTCTCCTTCTATATATTCTCTCTGCCTGCCAGCCCTGACCATTCCTTTTCCTTACTTGCTATTGTTGGCCATTCAGTTTCTTTATGAGACCATCAGGTGTTTTAGAAAGGCACAGTATCACAGCTTCACAGACTTAAACAAATGTAATATAAATAAAAGTAATACATCTCAAAATAGTATTCCCCAACAACTTGACCATATTCTTACCTTATGTTCCAGCTATTGTAGGTTTTACAAGAACTATGTCTATATGTTTACCAACAGAAATCTCTAGAATGTCTGTAGCAGCATTTTGTTTTTAAGTACACTCAAACTGAAAATTGCAGAAAGGCTATCAACAGAAAAAGGGGATAAATATTTAATGCCATAACTCAGTTGAAAATAATCTTCAAAATATGCAATGATAGCAATGCAGTTCACAAACACAGAAGTGAATATGAAAACTTCCACCAAAAAGAGTACATGCTATGTTATTGTGTTTATCTGAAATCTACTGCTTCCCTCTTGGGGAGATAATGTCTGCAAGTAGATGAGAGATTTTATTTGACACTATTCATATTTTGTTTCTTAACTTAAATGATAGTTCCACCAATGCCCACTTTGTGAAAAAGTTCCCAAATCTCTATTGTTAGTATTATATTATTGCATGTACACTCTATATCAAAAACATTTAAAATGAGGAGAAGATGTTCTCTTGCAATTCTCTGATGTTGTAATGACCATTTCTTCTGGATAGTCTTAGGTTAAACTTTATTTTACAAGTAGCTGACATTCCCTCAGTTTTACTGATTAGTAACTTCTCGTCATTTTTCTGTAAAATTTTTAGAGCTCTTGTCAACTTCTTCAACAAGCAGAACATATTGGGCCTTAATTAAACATCATTTCCATGTACCTGAGTTCCATCATTGAACAGCAAAAGTCAAAATTTATGTACTCACATGTACTCTTTCTATTGTTGCACACCAGTGACAATGTGCACCATTAGTCTTCACTGAAGTTTTGAAGTGTCGTTATTAAGTATATTTTCACAACAGATTAATTGGTTTCTAAACATCATAACTTTGAATGAATATTCTTTACTCACAACAATCTGAGGCTTTCATTGCTTTTAACAAAATCACATAAAAACAAAACAAAACTCTGATCTCTTTAACGGGTGTGTTTGATTTTCTTTCAGTCTATCAGGACTCTTCTAGAACTTGTTCTCTTCATAGAACTTAAGATTTTCATGTATTACTTCAAATACTTTCTGCCACTATTTGCATTTGTTTTATCTATAGAAAATTTGAGGTAGTCCAATATAACCAGTTCTATACAGTAACCTGTAATCTAGAATATTATTGTAGAAAATGGTATAACTGTTTATATATTGTTGTGACTTCCACAATCATGTTTCTTATTAGTGCAACTGGATCTTTGCCATATCCATCTAGTACCACTCCTAAAGAATGCTGAATACTAAGCCACATTGTAATGAAAAACAATAATTATTTATTTTTAGAGATATTCTGTGTCAGGTGGTATGACTCTACATAGAATTTTACATTTGTTAATTTGTTCCATAAATTCTCAAATCTTTACATAAGTAGGCTAGCTGAAGAATTCTTCTTGCACTAGTGCCATTATATTAATAGGGTAAGAAATAATGTGAATTATTTCTAAGTGCATAGGCACATCTCATTTTATCATTTGACCAAGGCCAGTCACCTTGCTGTACTCAAAAGACAAGAGTACAAACCAATGCACAATTTGAGAGACCAGAGAGGAGGTGAGAAAATGGGACTAAAATGTAATTTAGCACATTATAAGTTGACAAGCCAATGCTACTCTATGCCTCTAGTTGGTTCTGTTTATAACCTCCCTTGGTAAATTAGTCCAGGCTTGCATTTCTTATCTTGTCTCATATCTGCCATATCTTACTCTGACAGACCCTTTCCTTCTTAATTCATGAGGAAAAGCCAGTTAGGCATAGATTTTCACAATTTTGTGTTCTCACCCCCAACCTTTTTCCTTATTTATATTTTTTCTTGTGCCTCTCTATGCTTTTTACTCAAAGCAGAAGGAAAGGTTTTTTTTCCTTTGAATAAATATATTACAAGGAGAATTATTCAAAATTAGAAAGAATCATCTTGATTCTCAAAACCTCTTACAATCAGGGGTATTAAAAACATCAGTGGGAAACTACCAAGGTCATTTCAGCCTACACTCTTCAGGATTTATGTTCTGTCAACACTGAATGTGTTTTCTCTTTGAAACCTGACTCATAGGCTCTGCAAAGGGTCTTATATATTTTGTGTCACTTGGGAGGCTGATGCCTGTCTCCAATATAATATTTCTCTGGAATGTCTCTTTTATGACACTCTTGAATACCTATGATATAATTGATCACACAAAAGTTTATAT